>NC_028645.1:59089200-59109283 GCF_001406875.1 Solanum pennellii | reverse complement strand
CCAACCCCCCACCCACCCCCAAAAAAAATTTTTTTGTTTTTTTAAAAATACAATAAAGTTCAAATTTTTATTTTTCATTTCTACCTCCTATCCCTTGCCCCCTCCCACACCACCACCACCATCCCAAATAAAAATTATTTTTAAAAATATTTTCAATTTCATAAATTATTTTCTACTCTACTAAAAATTAAATATGTTTCTAAAAAATATTTTTCATTCATAAATCAAACTTTAAAAATAAATTCCGGAAAATATTTTCTTCTCACCAACCAAACATGAGAAAATAAGTGCAAAATCTACTTGTTTTCAAGGAAAACATTTTCTAGTAAAACATTTGCCATGGAAAACATTTTCCTCCATACCAAACACACCCTTAGAGTCAAACTATGTATTATGATATTTTTCTATATATGAGGTGATGGTTCTAGTATATGATGTTCTATGAAAAGTTTATAATTTTCTACTAAATTTCCTACCACAATGAGATGAATGATGACTATGGGCTTGTATAAGACCTCCGAGAGGTCAAGTACGCCTTGTTACTTATAGGGTGTGCTCCTCGGTCGTGACAGAAAAAATCGCACATTGAATAAAGGGACCAGCTCCTCCCATGAAGTGATCGATTTCGGGGTAATTCAGCTAACCACTTGCAAGCTTCACCAATCAGTGAAAATTGGAATAATCACAGCGCGACTGACTCTTGAGAGATGTTTTCGAAATAGAAGGGCTTTCAAACATCTACAAAGTATCGCAGATCTTAGTGAGGATCCTCATGAGCCGATCTGCAAAATAGTCCCTTTAGTTGCAATAGTTGCAATATAGTACTCGTTATATGGAACACTGCATTCCCCTCAGCAAGGGGTAAGCGGATGGCTCGAACACCTCTCGTGTGATGGGGTTAATGACATTATTCTCATTGACATCGTTAAGGTTACTGATGTCATCTTGGTGGCCCACCTAGCTGCCATAACTGCATTTTACATTCTTAGCTCCTACTTTAAACATAAACTCTTGAAAAAAAACAAAAAATTAAGTAAGTAAATTTCAACTAATAAGAAAAAGAAAGCAATAAAACTATAAGTCCTCAAGTAACACCACTCCCCGGCAACGGTGCCACTTTGATTCTTATCCTGACCAACGACATCAAATACGGTTCGAGTTTCTACGATCATCGATAATATATTAACACAAACGAGGGTTGGGATCGTGTCCCAAAGGAGAGGTTTCAAAAATATGTAGCTAATTAGAATTACTTTATACTTAGTTGTAGCTAAGATATTTACGAGTAAAAAAATAAAAATTTAAAAAGAGTGTGACACGAAAGTGTCAATTATAAAATGGGGGGTTTGTCACAAGTAATAAAAATGGTAAAATTAAGGAAAATCAATTATGATGGGAAATTCATGGGGATATGACCACAATACAAGTTAATATAGACTATTGTGTGCATACTTTCGGTACAAAATTTATAGAAAATAATGACTAGGCTAAGCTTTAACAAAAATAAGTTCTCTCTTAAGCAACTTACCCTTTTTCAAATGGGTTCCTCGCGGACACCTATTTTCTACAAGAAGACCAGCCTACGCCTTATCCTACTCACTCTCTCGAGCTGCGTTTAGGATATGGGACAAGGGCTCACCCTCTCGATTTGAACCTCATGTTGACCCGCTTGAACCTCATGTTGACCCGCTCCTTAGGCCATAAATATAGTGGTCTTGGTTTCGTGACCTCTCTCTTGAGCATGCAAAAAATACATGGGTGAACTTGATTTGCAACTACAAATCCATTAGATTGAACCACAACCACTAGATTAAATCACTGCTAAACTAAATCTATGTTATCAGCAGGCAAGACCCAACGATAATATTAACTCATATTATCTAAATTACACCCCAAGATTGGGGTTTTTTACCCACACATCAAAAATAAGAAATTATACCTTCAATGATGTTGAAATTAAAGGGTATAAGAAGATAAGATTTGATTTACGCAAAAAGGAAGAATAACAAAGAAGACCCAGTTCCAATTAGGGTAAGATGAAATCCTTCCTTCTTCAAATCTTCCAAAGATCCTCTTCAAACTTGTGAGAAAATTTGAAAAACTAAAGTTAAAAGTCTAAAGACTAGAATAATGTTCTACCTCTCTAATTATCAATAAAAACTAGTATTTTTAGTTTTCAGTTTTTTTTTCATGATGGCTCGTTCGGCGAGCCCAGTCGAGGTCGCCGAATATATCAACGACTCGGCCATTTCTTCTTGCACACATCATCTTCAAAATCCTTGACCACTGGGCGGTATAGTACTACTTCGTGGAACTGTTCGGCGGCACATCGACTGCTAGAACAAAGGGCAAAGTATGTCCCTTTGGTGATGCTCCAAGTTTACTTGGCGATGCTCATACTTCAGTTTCTTTATTGCTTTTTCGCGCCATAGTGTCCATATTTTCCTAGAAATTTCAAATACTTGAAACTCGATAGTTTTCATCTGATATTGAGATAAAACAACATTAGAGGAAACTATTTTTTTTTTTAAATATAGCCCTAAATGAGTCCAGTTTGTGGAGTCATTAGATTCACGAGTCGAGGAGTTAACACGAACCGTAAACCTTATCGTAATATTAGCTTACCTTGAAATATTCCAGATTTTTCTTTATTCTCCTGCACACTTCACACCCATTTGTTTTTAAAAAAAATTAAACTATCCTAAACTACACTAACTTTATGCTAAGGTAATACAAATATATTTGGTTGGGTCCCAAGCAATGCATGATATATGTAACATCTCAAAAATTGGAAGTTTGGATGGGAAGGAAAATTTCGTATTTTGGCACTCTTGCAGTAGGTTTACGAGTTCTACCTTCGAGCTGTAGGAAGGAACTTGTAGGACCTTGGTGAATTTTTTGAAAATGTCAAGTTTGGCCTATGAATAAACAAGACGAATTGTAAGGTATTCTACTGGGTGTAAGAGGTATCCGTAGAAGTTATACAATTGACCAGGATGGTCCCATGAAAGTCTTACGGATCATAGGTCAAAGTCATAGACCATGTTTGATAGATTCTTATTAAGGGTGTTTCAGTCTCTTCCTACCCATTTAACCTCTAAAATATGTCAGTTAGGCCCTATAACTTTCCCTATAACCACTTCTACCCTTTAAATTATTTTCCATTCCTATGATTCACTCAATTCTTCACAATCTCTTCTTTCTCCAATATTATCCCAAGAAATCTAAAGGTAAATATTAGGGTTTCAAAAGATTCAAGGGTCTCTTCTCCATTATGTTTGTTAATTGATTATTAAGGAGTATGGGAATTCACCAATGAATCCTTTCATCCATTAGGTCCCAAAAAATCTCAGTCTCTTAAATTGGTTTTACTCAATTTATTAGGGTTTTTTATGCAAAACTACATAAGCACTATTTATTATTATTCAATTAATTATATACAATCTTATGATGCATAATTTGATCCAGTTACATGATTTTCAATTAATTTTATACAGACATATTATAACACCGTGCTATTTGAAAGAACAAGAATTTGAAAGAAACTATATTTTGGAAATAATCATATTTGGAAAGTTTTACAAGTTAAGATAATTATGATTTTTGGGTCAACTTTAAACAACCATAAATCCTATCTCAGGATGATTTAGGTGTGGTAAAAGATACCATTGGAAAGATATTTGAATTATCTTTCCATCAGCGCTGAGTTTTCTCAATTTGGAGTTTGTATGAGGGAGATATTCCCATTTGAAGTTGGGTTATCTAGATAAGTAAAGTCAAAACTGGATTTTAGAATGGTATTATGGTCTTTTCATTATCCAATTATTTGAATTCATTTATGTTAATTAATTTGAGGTCTAAGCTGATTGAATTCATTTTATATTTTATCAAAATAAGTTAG
Source organism: Solanum pennellii (assembly GCF_001406875.1). NCBI lineage: Eukaryota > Viridiplantae > Streptophyta > Magnoliopsida > Solanales > Solanaceae > Solanum > Solanum pennellii. The sequence goes on along the minus strand of NC_028645.1, from coordinate 59,105,382 downwards.
GGCTTTGAGAGAAGAGAAAAGAAAAGGAGAAAAGAGAAGAAGAAGCAAGGAATCGTCAAGTTCTTGAAGTTAGACTTGTGGATTTCTCCAAGGTTTTAGCCCTACAAGGTATGTGAGATCACATAGCATTGGTTTCATTCACCCACGTGTTAATCCTGATTTAATTCCGCAATTATGCTCTTAAAATTGTAGAAGTTGGGTTCTCGATGGAGTTTGCTGAAGTTATTAAGAGTTCTTGATTTATATTCATGAATTTAGATATCATTTTGAGTTGATTCTTGCATATTTGGATTATGTATTCGAATCTAAGTGTTTGGGGAAATAACAATTGAATCTATAGGGTTTGGAGTTAAAAAACGATCAAGGAAATTCGTCAAAGTTCTAGGGAAAAGGGGTAGGGCACCGCACTACACAGAGCGCCCCACAAAGTGTTCTGTAGTTGGGGCTCTGGGGATCCACGCCTGTCAATGCGCCCCAACCAGTTTTATAGTTTGGCCTATGGCACACCTCTACACATTGAACGCTAGGGTCACTATCCCTTTTCCCACTCCTTTCTGTACGAGTTTCCTTGAAACGTACCTCTGTTTCCTATTTGATTTATACACTCTAAGGTACGTCCAAACAATATGAAACCATCCATAGCATTAGATCATGAGACTTGAATCCATAATTCAATTCATGGAATGTTAAGAGTCAAGTCAATAGAAGTTCATAGAGTTTTCCAAAGGTCTGTTACGAATGTTTTAACTTTGCTTTAAGACTTGAGCTTTGAATTGAGTCAAGAGTAAAGATTGAAGTTCATTTCTCCAAAATAGTATACGGGGACTATGTATTCCCAAAGATTAAAACGTTTTAACATTTAAAAAGATGAAGGAAACAATCCCTAATGAAACCTTTGAGCTCGTTTTAAGTAAAGAGTAAATATTTTTCATAATTAAGCAACAGAGGAAATAATAAATTCCAAGAGAGCCTTCGGGTTAGTTTTTGAGTAATTATCTAAAACCACAAATTTATATTTTTAAACATATGACCTAGTATATTTTGGGAGTATACAAGTCCTAGCCCCCATAAACCAAATATCCATCATCGGTAGAAAAGTGAGATACTTTTTAGAAGATTCCATAGTGATATTTAGCATAGAGTGGAGGTTCCACTTAAAAGTCTAGTTATATACCATTGGCAAGGTATAGGTTGTCCCTGTCTGTGCAAGGTAAAACATTATATCATCACATAGTTCTTAATTGATGGTTGTCGGATAGAGAAACTCCCACAAAAATATTTTGTATTATTATATACATAGAGTTACTTGTACTTTTATATACATCCACAGTTTATATTGTATCTTTGGATACATGAAAAGTTACTATTGTATTTATAAATACACATACTTATTATCTATTTTAAAGATATTTTATGTTGCATTTATGTTATCGCTTGATATTGAAATTACATCTGTCAAGACTAGATGTTTTCTTTCAGTTCCTTTTCAAGCTTGTGTCTTATTTTAGAATTTCCACTTGCATGCTTGTGCATTCAATAAACTGATGTTAATTGGCCTAAATCGTTGTTACGATGTAGATACAGGTTACCAGGATAAGTATCCAACACATCGTTGTTTCTAGTTGAACTTCAGAGTTCATTGGTGAGGCTCCTTGCTTCTGGAGGATCACCTTTAATCGCTTTTCAATATTTTAGTTCATTATGGATGTTGGGGGTCTTGTTCCAACATCCATCATAATTATGGATGTTGGGGTCTTGTTTTGAGCTTGAGTTTCCATATTGGATAGTTGATTGTTTCTTTTAAGACATTTTAAGCTAGCATTTGTCCATAGATTTCCAAATAGCTTATGCCTCCAGACAACTGAAAGTTCACGAGAAGAGTTACAAAACTCATGATATAGAGTTGACTGTCATAGTATTTTCTTTGAAAACATGGCGTCACTATCTTTATGGTGTTCATATGGATGTGTTCACCAATCACAAGAGTCTTCAGCATGTGTTCAGTCAGAAAGATCTTAATCTGAGATAGAGGGTCTAGTTAGAGCTACTTAAGGACTGTTTTATGAGTATCATCTATAACCGAGGTAAGGCTAATGGTGTTGTTGATGCCTTGAGCAGGTTGTCTATGTGTAGTAATAACTATGTTGAGGAAGAAAAGAAGGAGTTTGCAAAAGATATGCATAGAGTTTCATGATTAAGAGTTTGACTTATGGATTCTATATAAGGAGGAGTAGTGGTGATGAATAGGGAGGAATCATCATTAGTGTCAGAAGTGAAAGAGAAGCAACAACAAAATCCTACTTTGCTTGAATTGAAGGCAAATGTTCATAAGCAAAAAGTAATGGATTCTGAATAAGGAAGAGATTGTGTATTCATGTATCCAAGTAGGTTGTATGTACCAAGGGTGGATGAACTCCAAAAGAGGATCACAGAGAAAGACCATAGCTCCATATATTCTATTCATCCGGGTTCCATAAAGTTGTATCGTGTCTTGGGAGAATTATATTGGTGGAATAGTATGAAGAAAGGTATGATTTTGTTCGTTGCAAAATTCCAAATTGTTAATAAGTTAAATTAGAGCACCAAAGGCCTGGTGCTATGGCTTTGAATATAGAAATTACATAATAAAAAGGGAGATGATCAATAAGGACTTCATTACTGGGTTTCTATGGTCTCACGGGCAACATGATTCAATTTGGGTGATTGTTGATAGAAAGACAAAATCAGCCTACTTTTTGTCGTTAAGGACTACACATTGATCAGAGTATTATGCCAAGTTGTATCTTCATGAGGTAGTAATATATCATGGAGTTCTTGTTTCGATTACATCATATAGAGGTGAACAATTTATTGCACAACTCTAGAAATCTTTTTAGAAAGGCTTGGGTTCAAAGGTGAACTTAAGTATTGTTTTTCATCCTCAATCAGATAGTCAAGAAAAGTGCACTATTCAAACATTAGAAGATATGTTGAGGGCCTTCATGATTTATTACAAAGGTAATTGGTATGATCATCTAACGCTCATTCAGTTCACTTACAACAATAGTTACCACTCAAGCATCTAGATAACTCTTTATGAATATCTTTATGTGAAGCGATGCAGATCTCTAATTGAATGGTTTGAAGATTGTGAAGCTGGGTTAATAGTACTAGGCTTAGTTTATCAAGCTATAGATAAATTAAAATTTATACAAGAGAGGTTGAAAAGAGTGCAGAGCCATAAAAAATTCTACATTGATGTTAGAAGGGGGGAGTTAGAGTTTGAGGTAGACGATTGGGTAAACTTGAAAGTTTCACCCTTGAAAGATTTTATGAGATTTGGTAAGAAGGGGAAGATTAGTCCTCGATATATTGTCCCTTACAGAACATACAAAAGGATTGGTAATGTATCTTATGACTTGGAGAACCACAAGAGTTAGCAGCAGTCCATTCAACATTTCATATATCTATGAAAAAGAAGTGTATGAGAGTTCCTTCACTTATTATACCTACAGAAGAAATTTGTATTAAGTAAAACTTGTCTGATGAAGAGATTCTTATTCAGGTTCTAGACTGCCAAGTTTTCAAGTCAAGAACCAAGGAAGTAGCATCAATCAAAATTAATTGGAGAAATCAATTTATTGAGAAAGATACTTGGAAAATTGAGGAATATATGAAGAAGAGATACCCACATCTCCTCGAATCCGAAGAAGTTCCAAATCAAGGTACTAATCCCTTTCTTGACATTTACTTTAAGTTTACATGGTAATATATTGTTTCTCGTTGAGTGTTTGAGCTAAATATTAGATGTTACTCCCTTATCCCGCTTAGAGTAATCTCATTCAAGGACGAATGTTCGCAAAGGGAAGATAATGTAACACCCCGCTTTTTGAAAGAACTAGAATTTGAAAGAAACCGTTTTTTGAAATATTTAAATTTGGGAAATTTTAAAAAGTTAACCAAATTATGGATTTTGGGTCAACTTCAAATGACCATAACTCCTATCACATGATGAATTAGGTGGGCTACAAGATACTGTAGCAAAATCTTTTAATTATATTTCTAACAGTGCTGAGCTTGCTCAATTTTGAGTTAGTATGAGGGAGATATGCCCATTTGAAGTTGGGATTCCTAGATAAGAAAAGTCAAAATCGGATTTTAGAAGGGTATTGTGGTCTTTTCATTACACAATTATTTAAATTTTATTTTGGTAATTAAGTTGGGGTCTAAATTGATTGCATTCAGTTTATGCTTTATCAAAATAAGTTAGGGTTTTGACTGAAGAGTAAAGAAGAGGAGAAAAGGGAAGAATAAGCAAGAAATGCTCAAATTCTTGAAGCTAGACTTGTGGATTTCTCCAAGGATTAATCCCTACGAGGTATGTGAGATCACATAGTGTTGGTTTCGTTCATCCACGCACAAATCATGATTTAATTCGGCGAAATTATGTTCTTGAAAGTATAGAAATTGAGTTCTTTATAGATTTTGTTGAAGTTTCTATTGGGCTCTTAATTGTTGAAGTTGTTAAGAAATTCTTGATTGTAATTCATGAAATTAAATGTCTTTTGAGTTTATTATTGCATATTTTAGGTATGAATTTGAATTTAAGTATTTTTGGGGAAATAACAAATTGAATTTAGAGGGTTTAGAGTTGAAAAAATGACCAAGGAAATTCGTCAAAGTTAGGGGAAAAATGGGTGGGTCATCGCGCCACTCAGAGCACACCACAAAATAGGGCTCAAGGGCACTGCAACTCCAGTTCTTTAGTTTTTCCTCTAGCACCCCATGCAACTTAGAGCGCCAGGGACGCCAGGTCTCCTACTATTTTCCACTTCTTCCGTATGGGTTACCTTGTAACGTACTTGTGTTTCCTAGTTGATTTCTACACTCCAAGATATGCCTAAAAAACATTAAATTATTAATAGCATGCTAGGATAATGAGCCTTTAATCCACAATTCAATTCAAGAAAAATTAAGAGTCTAAGTTATTAAAAGATCATAGATTTTTCTAAAGGTCTTTTACAAATGTTTTAACTTTATTTTAAAACTTGAGTTTTGAGTGGAGTAAAGAGTAAAGATTGAAGTTCATTTATTCAAAAGAGTAGATAGGGACTATGTACTCACAATGAGTAAATTTTTTTTAACCTTAAAATACGAAAGAAACTGATATTTTGAAAACAGTCTTTGAGCTAGATTTCAGTAAATAGTAAATGCTTTCACAATTAACCAAAATAAGAAACACTGATTTTGAAGAGATCCTTCACGCTAGTTTTTTAATAATTATCTAAAACCACAAAGTTATGTTTTTTTTTAAAAAAAAGAGGTAGTATAGTTTTGGAATAGTATTGAACGCCGATATGGGGGAGAGGTCAGACAATTCTATGCCCCATAAACCATATAACCATCATGCATAGAAAAAGGTCATACTCTTTTCATGATTCCTTAGTCCTTTTTAGCATAGGCTAGTGGATCAACTTAGTGGTCAATTTGTATACCCTCGGCAAGCAATAGGATGGCCCTGGCAACATGAGGCAAAATGTGGTATCATCACATAGCTCTTAAGTGATAATTGTCGGTTAGAGAAACTCCCATAGAAGTATTTTGTATTATAATATACACAGAGTTACTTGTATATTTATATTCATCCAGAGTAACTATTGTATTTCTAAATACACAGAGTTGTAATCAATGTTTTAATCTTTTCTTTATCTTGTATTTAAATTATTGCCTTATATTAAATGAGTTGAGTTTAGTTGAGTTGAGTTTAGACCAGATTTGTTCTTTCAGTTGCTTTTCAAGCTTATGTCTTGTTTTATAATTTCCCTTTTTATTCTCGTACATTCAATGAATTGATGTCATTTGGTCTAATCGTTATTATGATGCAAATACAAGTCACAAAGATCAGAATCCAGCGCATCGTTGATTCTAGTTGAGTTTTAGAGTTCTTTAGTGAGCCTCCTTGCTTTCAGAGGTCCTTTTTTATCGCTTTTCAGTATTTTAGTTCATTAGAATGTTGCAGATCTTGTCGCGACATCCATCTCAGTTATTATAGGTATCATAGACAATAATTCAGTTCATTTGTCTTTACCTTGTATATATTGGCACTATATCATTTACTCATAGTTCTGATTAAATATTGGTAATTTATGTAGGAACTTTTCAGGGGGCATTACAAGTGTATATCATTGTTTTCTCGTGAGGAACGATATTTATAATAGGGTAAAAGTGTTGGTTTAAAATTGTTCGATGTAATCAGTAGGTAGTAGAAGAGTAAAAATTTTATGAAGGTTGGTTCAAATTTTATAAAGGTTGGTCCAAAAATTGTGCAGACAAAAAATGTGTGATAGTAAGATTTAAACACGTGAATATTGGCTCATTCAACGCATTTGAATATTTGCTAGGCTACACTAACTTATTGTGTCAATGGTGTCCAAAACATGTTAATCAGTTTATGTGTTATTATACTTATATATGATTTTTTTTTCAACAAAGTATATTCAATTGGACATCATGGCATGCACGTGGCTGTGTCTGATGTAATTAAGTGTCATGACTCAAATCGTCGTGATTAACACTCACACGAAACCTCCGGTGAGACAAATATTACTACAAACCCTCTAACAAAATTTTGCGAAAATTAAGGCATTCAAAAATACAAAAGCAGGTTTAAATGCACAAATAAACTAGAATTTTCATCAACTTTGAATGTTTGACAAACCATTACTAAACAATTACGGGAACAGCACCTAGAACCTGAAAGTCAATATACCAAAACTCTAACATTCAACAAGACTATGTAAAGGGGCACAACCCCGAAACTAAACAAATGAATATCTAAATTACTAATCTAAGTTCAAATAAAGTGGATTAAGCAAAAGAAAAAATCATGGCAGCCTGGAAGAATTGGCTCGTCCTTAAATTCGATCTCGATCACTGACCTTCTAGCTGAGCTCTATTACTAGTGGCCTGAAGATGCCCTATACTCGACAAAGAACGAAGAAGTGTAGTATCAGTACACAATCACAGTATACTGGTAGGATCACGCAGCTATTCCAATAAGTTAAACACATATAAGCAGTCACAACATAGTAAACATGACATGTACAGAACATATATACACATTGGTTAACTTCAGGAGCAATGACACCCGATCCCGATTGGTATGTCAGAACATGATACACGCTCCAATATAAGTGTCGTAATGTGACACCCGATCCTAGTGAATGTGTCGGAACGTGACCACCGCTCAAATATAACTTATTGGTGAAGAGTTGAAATGATTCTTCAACAACATATTTGTGAAATAATTTTTTTAATAATAGTATATTTTGAGGTGATATTTTAAAAGTTAAAAAAAATGAAAATGAACTGAATCATACTGATACTAAAGAGAAACCGATATAATTGAGATGGTTTTCAAAAATCTAATTTAAAGTATACATTATAAAATACCCAAAAATTGAGATGGTCTAATATTATGAAAAAATAACCGACCAACATCTCATTCACACCCCTACCCACTGCTTGAAAAGTTGTCAGATACATATGTAAGAGTTATAATAAAGAGTAATTAGATGTTAAATTATTTCTATTACATATAATTTAATGAGACATTTTTTTTGCCTATTCCGGCTGATTATTTTCTTATGATGTTTTAATTCCCAAAACGTAAACACACTAAAGAGATGGAAACACTCTTATGCTTTCTTTCTTTATAATGCTCAAATATTTAGTGTGTAATCTAATAACAAATAATGGTGTATCACTTTTCTTATAAGTTTTATTTTTATATTATATGAAGGTCTGTACATTCGCAATAACCACTAAAATATAATTTTGTGTTGTACAAACGAATTTTGCAATTTCGTCTAAAGTTTATTATAATTATTACCATTCATAGTACATGTGATCTTATACATAAATATATGTATATATATGAGTTTTGTCATAAAAGACATAATATATTATGTCCTACTACATAACTTAACTCCTACAGAACATACGTCGAGCAAGATAAAAAAATCTCTGAACTTATGTTAAACGAATTACGTCATATAAATACTACATAACTTATCATGCATAACTTATTTTTTACATTAATTATGTTGGGGTTGACAAATGTTCTCTAAACTTATGTCGAGCAATTAAATGGGCTGCATGTGAAGATGTGGGCCTAGCAATTACGAATGAAAGGTGTTGGGCTCTCAAACGGAATCGGAAATATTTTTAAAATGTTAATATTTTCATGTTTAATAGGTTTTCTTAGCCACACTTTCAATATTTATCTAAAATGTAAATATTTTAGTTTGTTATATATTTGATTTATGTATTTTCTTATTTGTTTAGTTTTCAAGTTTACAATTATTTGGAAAGGAGAAATCAACGGAGATAATATTTTTAAAAAAAGAAATATTTCACTTAAAATACTCATCAGTTACAATTCCATAAAATTTCCTTTTTCATTCGATTAGATCAACGTTCCTCTTTATTATGGTTTCATTATAATTGTATACTAATAATTTTACATTTTATATGTTCACTTTACCATTCAAATTAAAATTATTTTTTTACTTTCATAGTAAAAATTACTGCCGAATGCATTTTTCTTTTATTTATTACAAAAATGTTATTGATTGTATCTCAATATAATCTAATCATTACATATGAATATAATTTATGAAAGGATACAAGATTCTGGAAAAAAAGTAATATACATGGTGGGTATAATATAATTTGTTGAGGAAGGATAGAGTATTTTAAAACAATAAATACAACTTGACTATAAAAGAAATAGGGATACAAGATTCTGGAAAACAAATAGCATACATAGTGAAAATAATACAATCTGTTGAGGAGGAATACAATATTCTAAAAAAATAATTTGACGGTTAAAAAAATAGAATATGTCTATGCTTAAGAAATACAAATCGATTTGACATACCCATTTGAATGACTACAAACTAAAAAGGAAATACAATGTTCTTAAAATACAAATGATGAGTAAAAGAAAAAATAATTCACAAACAAAAATTAATATGAATGTTATTGTGGTATGCATACAATTTTGCAAGTTATTTCTGTAGCTCTTTCTTTCCTCTTCGTATGTTATATTCTTTTTTCTAATTTTTTCACCAAAACCAAATCCGAATTTGTATTCACTTATGCATTAGTAATCCTATAAAAAAAATTTAAAATTATTAAATATTGAATATAAAATAATCAAACAATATAATATAATATGTATGAATTCTAATGTAGATTACTACCAATTACAATCTGCTTAATCTCAAAAATTAAAATAACATCACAAAAAAATCAAACAATAGAATTTAAAATACTAAAAGTCCGAAATGCATAAATGTATGATGAATATGTTAACAAACTCATATAAAAATAAAAAATGATGGAACATTCATAATATATACAATCCAAAGTTCAACATAATTTGTAATTTTGAAAACAAAATCGAATGAATGATGACTTCGAAAAAACTTTTATCAATTGAGAGATTTCCTGAATTAATTGATAGATCTGCACAAATTTGTATAAACTTGAATAATTAGTTCTTTTTAAAAAACGAGGAGCGAATAATAGTTGAAAATTGATGAAAGGCAAAAAAAAAAGAAAATATGACTGATGGGGACAATATTGAAAACTGATCAAAGAAAAAAAAATTTGAAAACATGAAAGTTAGAAAATAAATTTAATATTACTAAAGCTTAGGAAAAAGTATAAATGGGTAGTATTTGGATACAAATTATTTTCTAAAATATTGACATTTTAACATTTTATATAATTATATTAAAGTGTAGATGTTTTTACTAATTAAGTTAGAAACTGTGACTAGTTTGTTAATTTTCCCAAAGGAATTTGGGTTCTAAAAGGAATTGAAATTTACTTGTTTATAAATAATTAGAGATATGTTATAATCCGTGATTAAATTGTTATAAGCAAAAAGAATTTAAAAGTAGGTTTAAACCCAGTAATATTGACTCTTAAATATGTATATGGGGTGATTTTTCCTTGAAATATTTTGACGATTTTTTTCTAACTACTTATAATTAAGTCTTTATTTAAGGAACATTTATTTGATTTTAAACATGGGTTAGAATCAATATTTACTCAATCAAAAAAAATTAAAAAATTCTAAAATTTGTATGAATCTTTATAATCGAGGTATATCATGTATTGAGCTTCTATAAAGTTTATATTATATTATTTTTTATTTATATGTGATATATTTTAATTACCGAAAAGGGCCTAAAATACCTTCGAAATATTGAAAATGGTACAAAACTATCCTTTATTCACCTATTGACTTCATAATACCCTTTTCACAAACCTATTGACTCTAAAATGCCCTTGTCATCCACCTTTAGGTTCAAAATTGATCAATTATAACGGTTTCAAATTTAAATTTTTTAAATATTTTTTAAATTTCTTGGCGCTCAATTATTGGAGATATTTTTATTTATCAATATCATTTATAAACCAACCCACAACCCACCCATTACTAATTAAGCCCCACCCAATTAATAGACCATTTAAAATATCAAAATCGCCCTAAACACTACTAAAGCATGGCAAAATTACAGATCCTTAAAATGACATTCAAAAATTTTTGAGTCCGAATTGAAGCCCCAATTAAATTTAGTTTGCGACGCTTATTTAGGAGGACACTTTCTATAGGATTGTGTTTCAAACTGAATTTGAATTTTATGATTAAAGGTAAAGAAGTAGCACCTCTTGAATTAATTCATGCACCCTTCTAAATATAATTCTATAAATATTTATTATTTATTTTAAATATGAAAACTTTAGTATATTCTATTTTTAAAAAGGTTTCTATTAAGCAACATCACATAATTGAGGCGAATGAATAATTATGATGAACATAGTCAGACTTTTATGTTTATCGGTAATTTTTATTTAGACACTTGAATTATAATATAATTGATTGAGGACTAGAATGTATGATAATGTCCTTCTATAGATATTTTCGACTCAAATTTTTCAAAACACTCATTGGTAGTAACTTTCATGTTGTGCATTAGTAATGCGACATATTTATTAATTGGGTGTGGTTTAACTAGTAATGTGTGGGTAGTATATTGGTTAATAAATTTTATTAATAAGTTAAATTATAACAAATAGTGCCCCGTGTATCAAAAGAATATTTAATAGTTTAAATTTAAAATCGTTAAATAAGTGGTTAATTTTCAACTCAAAGGTGCATGAGAAGGGTATTTTGGAGCCAATAGATGAATGGGAAGGGTATTTTGGAGCCAATTGATAAATAAGTATGTTTGATTGAGGAATTGAATGTATGATAATGTACTTCTATAGATATTTTCGACTCAAATTTTTAGAAACACTCATTGGTAGTAACTTTCATGTTGTGCATTAGTAATGCGACATATTTATTAATTGGTTGTGGTTTAACTAGTAATGTGTGGATACTATATTGGTTAATAAATTATATTAATAGGTTAAATTATAACAAATTGTTGAGCTCCGTGTATTAAAAGAATATTTAATAGTTTAAATTTAGAATCGTTAAATAAATGGTTAATTTTGAACCCAAAGGTGCATGAGAAGGGTATTTTGGATCTAAATGTTGATAGAGGGTAATTTTATACCATTTCTGATACTTCAACTGTATTTTAGGCCCTTTTCCGATTTAATTATGAAGCACATCTTTAGTAAAATATGAGTAATATTGAATTTTTTAAAAGAATTTCATTCTTTTTTAAGATACATAATAAAGAAATACATTACATGAACTAATAAAATTAATTTCATTCTTTTTTAAGACACTGTCTTTATTTAAGCAATTCTTTTTCTTCCTATTTGATCTCTTTTTTTTTTTCCATAGACTATTTTAATAAATTAAAATTAATTATGCTTCTACATTTAGTTAAAAGAAAAAAAGATGTCCACACATATTCTTGCTATAAACTGGAGTAACATTAAAACACAAAAAAAAAAAAAAACCATGCACACACTCCAAGAAAAACATGACTTCCCCATTGTCTAAAGTCTTTATACTTTAGTTATATACTTTGTTTTTTCTCATCAACTTTTGTTAATTCATTTATCTTGTTTGTCTAACAAGTAGCAATTGTTAATGTTGCCTCATCAAAAACGTAAAATGCATGTTGAGTGGGTAATGTCTTGGTGATCATTCATCGAATAAATTTAAGAGATTCATATACTATTGATGTTTCTATAATTGTCAAAGGTGACAATCATGTTTTTTGTGACCTTGTATTAATAGGTACTAAAAGCATGGAAGTTTAGAAATCGTTTACTATGATAGAGATGTAAATACTTGTGAAGGTGCTAGTAATAGACATTTGGAAATACAAGATGGAGGATTATGTTTTCGTGTTGGGACCAACTGCAATTTGTTTTTAAGTGGAACTAACTTTAAAAAATTGATTGATATATTTCATTATTGAATTGTAAGCGTAGTTTTTTTTCAATACATATGAAATCAAGTTAATTATATTTTACATGTTTATTCTATTTCATTAGTTTCTTTACTACTATATGTCTCTTTTTTATTGAAACCTTCAAAGACATGGTGAATTGGAAACTCAATTTGATTTTCTTTGACCACCCAACTTTAACGAATTATGTTCCTAATTTGTTAATGTTTGGGTAAAATTTACAAAATTAATTACACTCTATTTTATGTCAATAGTAATTTACTCAAGATATTATAAAATCAGATCACATGCTTTGAACCTTAAAATAATACAAAATACAATTATAAATTGGACTCTCTCTCTCTCACACACACAAAAAAACAATAACATCTTGCCTTCCAAATTAACTCACCTCTTTGTCCTTTTTACCTACTTAATTTCTTCTACTCCTCTTATGTTAATTTAATAATGTTTTTAAGTTACAATATTTATATTGTTAATGCAACTAAAAAGCAGTGGATACACATTTCTATTTAAGAGGAAATGATCTTGGTGACCATCCAGTAGCTCCAAATGAATTTTACTCAACTGAAATTCCAATTGTTGTTAAAAGAGATAATCATGTACTTTGTGACATTATTTTTGGGGACAAAAAAGGAAAATCTGCGCATTTTAATTACAATAGAGATCTTCAATGTTGTGATATGAATACATACACTTGTTATTGGGGTGCACAAGAAGATAAATTATGTATGAGATCAGGAGATCATTGTATTTTGCATGTTAATTGGAATTAATCATTACTTCCAATTGAAAATTATAAGTTTTATTTGGATAGGATATACGTCGGTTTTTCCTTTTCTTTGAGCATCCAAATCAATGCAATATAATTAAATAAATACTTACAACAAGATTCTGAAGCTGACAACATCCCTGTCAAGCAATTTGAAAAACGGAACCAAAACGAACCATAAATTCGATTTCAAAAATGAAAGGTAAATTTGGAAATAAAAACAAAATTTGTTACCCAAAGGATTTAGAGATAATGATGAAAATCATTTCAAAAATGACGTCAAAAACGATCCACAATCCAATTTATCAAAATGTTTCAGTCTTCTTCAAAGTCATTCAAATTGGGGTGAAATCCAACGTTTAAACATTAAAATCATGGGTTAATCAATGGGTAAAAGAGTAAGGGAGTTAGAAATTGTTAATCAATCATTGAAACTTGAAAACCCTTTAAAATGGCTGATACCTAGCTCCCACATTAGAAAAATGGTGAGCTTTTGGATGAAAACAATGTTTAGGCAAAAAATTCTTATTACGATCATGACCCAAAGCCTCATGATCGGAATGAGTATATAGGGCTACTTATTAAAGTTGACCATCACGATCGTGAGTGGGACTCATGCAGTCGTGATGACCAACAAACTAACTCTACGCGATCGTGATAGAAGGTCTCTCAGTCTCAATGAACAACATCCGTGGCACAAGAAAAACAAAAACCAGCACTACACACAAGACACAAATTCCTGAATGGACTCTCGAGATTCAGTCGGAACCCCGAGTACTTATAGAAAAATGCTACCCAACTGAAGTCATCTTTTAAGACTTAATGGAACCATCAAAACACAAATCTGAGGTCTTTTTAACTCGAAATTGTCATGACCCAGACTGTCGTGATTCACACTTACACAAACCCTCCTGTGGGAGAACAATTACTAAAACCCACACTAGCAAATTTTATGAATACTAATACATTAAATGTTACGGAAGAATGTTTAAAGGAAATAAAAAATGAAGTCCCCATAAACTCCAAGGTTTAAATAAACTGGGCAAACTGATGTGGAAGAACAACCTAGGAACCTGATAAACATTGTACCAAATCTCTAATAACAACAAGTGTAAGAACAAGGGGTAAAACAAAAAAGTTAAACAAACACCTTAAACAAAAAGCCCGAGTCCAAAAAGAGTAAACTAAACAAAAAAGATCCATGGCGCCCTGAAGAACTGGCTCACCCATGAATCCGATCAAGCTCAATAGTCATCTAGCTGAGGTCTATCAATAATCGCCTGAAGATTTTGTACTAAACAAAGAACATGCAAGTGCAGTATCAGTACAAAATCATAATTACTGGTAATCTGCGACTATTCCAGTATGCATAACATACATCATAATTAAAATGCAGTAAACACATACATACACGGAATATATATGCAGATCGATTATCATTTCAGGAGGAATGCACGATTCCACATTCTCAATAACAAATAGATATGAAAAAATAATGGTTCTCTCATGGAACCCAATTCAATGGTCCTCTCATGAACCCATACCTAACCTACTAGGATCGTGACATTGATTATAATATTTATGCTAGTGTGTGGTAACCGATCCCAATTAGTGTGTCAGATCGTGACACCCCTTCCAATATTTATGTCGGTACGTGGCAAAAAATCCTAGTTAGTGTTTCGGTTCGTGACACCCGCTCCATCAAACAAACCACAACCACAATCACAATGTATATTCTCAAAATCATAGAAGAAGAGGTCATTCATGGCATATAGTTTTTCGTTCATACTTATATACATTAGTTGTGATGAATAGGCTTCATTCACAAACATGCTTGCATTATAATAAAGTAATTTATAACATACATCATGCAAAATATGAAATACAACCATCACCTACTTCGAATCCAAGCTTGAATCCCTAAAAGAACTTGAATCCTCCGTTTTGGGATTCTTTCAGCTTGTTCTTGGTCACAAACAATAATTTATATGCAAGGATTAACAATTAAAAATTTAACTATCCTATTTATAATAAAATGAATAATTGTAATGACCTGAACCGTCGTTATTTAGAAAGGAAAAAAAGGCGCAAAAAATTTGGATCCTGTCCGGATACAGCGGGACAGATGCCATTGGCGCGGTGGTAGTGGTGCTGCAGTGGCAACTTACCCCGCTAAAGCAGGATCACTGAGGCAAAATCTGAGGTGTATACACGTGTGATTGTCTTCTTACCTAATGATGACAGAGTGTATGTGGAACTATGTGTCGGTATGTGAGGGTGGGGTGATGTATAGATATTTTAAGAGGTGTACTTTTCGGGAAGTAGTGATTTGTCGAGGTATTTGTCTTGGGTAAGTAACGGAGGAGAATTGTGATAGGACTAGATATTAAGGTAATAAGAAACATTGTCGTTTGGTGTACATAAGGTGGCAATACTTCAAGAATATGACAAGATTATTGGTAAAAAAAGAGGTTAGCTGTGGTTGGAATATCTAATGTGGTTAGCAATGTTTAGGCTATGACTTAGTAGAACAAAAAGTGTTAGTAGTTGGGAAAGGAAAGTGTTTGGTGATCAGAGTATTGGTGTAATTGACATGTTTTAAGAAGGATAAGGGTTGCGAAACAAGTGGTTGTTTCATGATCCTATCATTATTTTCTATATTAAGAGGTGGATGTTAGGTTTACCAGTTATGCCTACCATTACATGTAGTTGTACTAGTACTACTTTGCTATGTCTCTTTGACATAGTTTGGATGAATGATTGTTGATGTTTAATTAGGTGAAGACGAAGAATTCCTCGATGTCACGACCCAAAACCGAGCCGCGACTGGCACCCACATTTACCCTCCTATGTGAGCGAACCAACCAATCTAAACCTTAACATTTCAATTTAATATCAACATAAAGCAATGCGGAAGACTTAAACTCATTAATAAAAGACAATTCAATAACTTCTAAAATTCAACATCTATTATTTCCC
>NC_028645.1:59050704-59081389 GCF_001406875.1 Solanum pennellii | reverse complement strand
CCGTCGTGCCCACGACGGTTCGTCCTGCAGGTCCGTCGCCAAGTTCAGAGAGTCGATTTCAGTACCCAAATTTCAGAAGTCCAAGCCTTTTGGAACGAGACCCCCTCGACGGCCCGTCGTGTCCATGACGGTCCGTCGTGGGTTCCGTCGACTCACACAGTTTTTCCAGAAATAAAATCTGCTGCTCAAAACGACTAAACAGGTCGTTACACTCGAGCAGCTTCGACTCTTTTTCCGCATAGTGGGAGTTGTGTTCTTTATTTTGTCCATCGTTATTCGTAGTAACTCTTGTACTGACTAGATCCCTGGGGTTGTTAAATTCTTTTACAAGTTTAACAAAGAGTGTGTATAAAAAACGTTATTTATTTAATATCCTTAACATTATTGTCTGACTTCTTTAATTTCCTCATGATTTCTCTGTTAGGATATGAGGGTTCTCCTACTTAGGCTTTAGAGTGGGTGTCGACACGGCCCTATGGGTTTGGTTGTAACAATAATCCTAGAAGAAACCCATGATCTCAATACCTAAATTAGGGGTCTTTCCACCATAATTCCCAGATGAAAACCCTGCCCCATCGATAATTACCCAAGAAACTAAGTTCTACAGATCTAAACTTGGATTGAGGGTGTAAAAGCCTTACGTTTAGCCTCAAATTGGTGAAAACCCGTCAAGAAATTAACTTGGCTCGTTCCTAAGCTCTCAAAGTCGAAAAGTACAGAATAAAACATTTTTTGGGAGTTTATTCTCGATTTAAGTCGCGTTTGTCCCGTTATGGAGGCCCTATCCCTCCATAACAGATTGCACAGAACCAGTGAGGCATTTAATAATTCCAAAACCCCATTTTCACAAAACACCCTCACGATATGACACTCAAAAAGTACATGTTCACGCTAAGTTTAGTTTCTACAGTTCTACTCGCTCAAATTCAATTTCGTAAAGTCGTATGGCTTTCTTAACGCCTGGACTATCCACTTATGTAATCAAATTATTCATCGATCTATTATTGGTTACAATATTTTCCTATGCTTCACCGACTCCGATTTTGTCCAAATCTAGACTAGGCTAGGAAATCTCAAGTTAGTACGAAAACAATTTCTGGCCCCAATTCTTTTGCCATTGACTTTTTCCTAACGATAGAATCAGGTCATTACAATATATATCAGTTTACCCGTCACTCATTCTAGAGTAATCTATTATAAATAACTTGCTATACTAAGGGTAGAGTAATACTTGAATCACTAACCAACTAGGGATACTTTTCTCGAATGTCCTTAGCTTCCGGACATCGCGACCAAGAATTTCAATTGTTTCTTCCCCATATAATAGGGCTTTCTTAACAGTACTCAGTCTCACTTCCTGACATAATTTTCATCACCATGAAACCAATTGAATACCTACACATCCTCCCATAGAATGGCTCAATGAAGTCATCAAAAATACTCGACTGATAATTATTGTTGCATGTACACTTAACTAACAAAAAATTTATTCCCAATAATCACCCAAGTTGATCGTACACATGTCTGCAATATGTTATCAAGGACTTTGACACAAACATTAGGACGAATTGTTTCTAACATAACCATGATAAAATTCTAAATCAAAAATCACCGCAATTAGTGGTGAACCTAAACCAACTAACACACACTTATAACACTTCTAAATGAAAACCTTTCTTAGGTACTTAACAATCAATAGTAACAAACTTTACGACTCAACCCAGATGTACGTACTTTCAATTGCTTATTACTTAATAAAGTTGATCATTTCTAATCTTGCAAATTCATATATTCACAAAATATATCATCACGAATACTAATTTACAATGAAAAATATGAAATTCAACCGTTTAACACAATTCCCTTATCTATCAACATTAGCTTATACCTTGAAGATTTTTATAAATTCATGGATCTTCACCTATCATTGATCCCCTATCCAATGATCTTACGATATCTTTCGCTAAAAAAGCATACTCATTACTGAACTCAAAACAAAAACACAACACTTATCATGATACTCGAGCTAATGTATGTACACTTCTTTCTCAAGTCCTTTCCAATATTTTTAACCAATCTGACGGACTTGTAACACTATTACCATAGTCATATAAAAAAGAATAAAATCGATCGCTCGCCAGCTAGGTCAGATTGGAGCAAGATTTTATGAGAACATATTCCCCATATTCGGGGACAAGGGGCGGAACGACCTCTCGATCTATGAGATTGGTTTTTTGTGCGTTAGCGATCATCAAACCTGTGACATAGATAAGATTGGAGTTGTAGCTTTGAACCCAAATTATCTACCCATCGGAAGATACCTCTTTAGTATTTGCAGTCAAATAAAATATTCTTGTCCTTATCTCCCTGTAAAGGTTGTACTATATCCCATTATTTTTCATCATTATGACTCTAGCTCCATTTTTGTATGCACATTGTCACTAACATATTCAATTGCCTCACCCAAGTATACTTAATAATAATTTCTTTATCCATAAGGTTGTTATTCCAGAATTAATCCACTCCATTATGGATTAAGATAAGATCACAGTCCTCATACTACCCTCCTTCTTCTTAACAAACAAGATAGGAGCACCCTACTTGGAAACACTAGCATGGATGAACCCTTTACTCAAGAGTCTATTTGTTTTGAGCCTTAATCTCTCTTCATTCTTCTAGAGCCATATGATACGGGGGGATGGAAAATGGTCGATGGTTAGTTTCCACGTCAATGCCCATATCGATATCTCTATTTGGAGGCATACTAGGAAAATCAGTAGGAAACACTTCTCTAAATTTTGACACCATAGGATTAGACTCAATAGAGGGAGACTAAACCTCAACATCTCAAATATGAGCTAAATAAGACAAAAAACTCTTCCTTACTAGTCTTCTAGCCTGCACAAAAGATATGATCTTAGTTGGCTTAGGCTAGTACACACCTTCGTACTCTAACCTTTCCATACCCGGAATCTCTACAATTACTTACTTAGTGATTACAAATAAGCCCGATATAATAGGAGGACAACCAAGTCATGCCTAAGATTATATCAATGTAGTCATATCTATAATAACCAAATCAACCCAAATTTGAAAAAACCCATAAACACAACAGGAGAACACGATATACATTGCTTACTATGACTAATTCTTCAACTGGGTAGAAATATGGATTGGTGCATCAAATATATCACAAAGAACATTAATTCCCAAGGAAATTGAACTCAAAAATACAAATAAGTAGAACCTTGATCAAACAACACATTAGTCATACAATGAAAATAATAATAGAACTTATGATCATTGCATCAGACCCTTAGCCTTGGTCTTTCCCGGAAGGTATAAAACTAAGTCATGTAGTCCTAATGGGCAACCTCCTTTCTTGGTTGCACTGCTCCTCTACCTACATTAGCATTTTCCCGGCCTCCACAACCTTGCCTATTTCCTCCTCCAATGTATAGGTTCTCCACAATTGTATAACACTTGATAACTTAACCATGTAAGCATTGTTGCTATTGGAGCAGTTGTATGCTTACCCTCCTTGATACACAATCAATCCATGAAATCCTAGTATAGCTTCTAACCTTAATTGACATAAATTAATTTCATCATTTGCTAAACAACCCCTGCATATTCTAACAACAATACTAAATGCATTTTCCAAAGTGATGGTGTTCATTATCCAGTCATCCCTTACCAAAACTCCTTGAAGTTGTCACCTATAAACTTGAATATGCAAATCTCACCTTAATCCCTTCCAAAGCAACGATAGTAGCTAGAGAGCCTCACAAAACTCTTAATTTCAGTCACAAAACTAGGTCGTACTGTTTCAATATTTTTGGTATCTATCATTACCCCTTACATGCCCCATAAAGGCAACCAAACTTAACAAAAATTCACAGCTTAGAAAAATTGTCATACACATTTTGTTTCCCAAGAACCCTTAATAATACGAAGAGGGTCGACATTCTCCTCCTTACTATTCAAACAAAACAAAATGTAAATAATAATTACTTTAACAAACGAATCATGAAATGGTTTGAACACACTATTTATCAACTCATGAAAGTTGCAGGCGCATTTGTCAATCAAAATGACATAATTAGAAACTCATAGTGCATAGAGCGGGTTCTAGATGTCGTATTAGGCAAATCCTCATGCCTATTTTTTACTAATTGTAACCAGACAATAGATCAATCTTAGAGAAAACTAAGGCATCTTACAATTGGTCAAAAGATCATTTATCTGATGCAGTAGATACCTGTTCTTGATGGTGACCCTATCCAACTATCGATAGTTTATACACATCCTCTATAACTAGTGATGGTGTTACTATTTTGTTGCTCTAGTTCGGACCATAGAGTTAAGGACAGAAGATACAAATTTGTATCACCCAGATACCAATTGGATTCAACTAATAACATAAAGGAGTAGAAAGAAATGAGTTTTTCCTTAACCCTATAGCCTCTCTAAGAAAAGTACGAATGTTTTCATTCTCTTTTGTGAGACTCTATACACTGATTTTGTTACAATAAGATCAATGAACCTAGGGCTCTAATACAAACTTTGTCACGACATAGACCGTCATGATTAGAATCCACACTAATCCTCCGGGGAAGAACCATTACTATAATCCAAACTAACAAATTTTATGACAACTAAGGCATTTAATGTTATGGAAGCAGGTTTAAATGACGACAAAAATAGAGTCCCCATAAACCCCAAGGTTTAAATAAACTTGTCAAATTGATGCGGAAGAACAACCCCTAGAATATGAAAGTTATTGTACCAAAACTTTATTAACGACAAGTCTAAGAAGAAGGTGCATGATCTAGAAGCTAAACAAACATCTTAAACAAATAGTCGGAGTTTGAAAAGAGTAGACTTTGACAAGAATGAATCATGGAAACCTGAAAGATATGGCTCACTCTTAAATCATATCATGCACAATAGTCACCTAGCTAAGGTCTATCAAAAGCCGCCTGAAGATGACCGGTTCTCAACAAAGAATAAGTGCAATCACAATGTATTGGTAGGATCACTGGCTATTTAAGTAGGTATAAATACATCAGGATTACAACAAGGTAAAGATATACATGCACATTATATATATATATATACACACACACACATACACACACATCGATTATTATTTCAGGAACACGATTCCGTATTCTAAATAACAAGTAGATATAACAAATCAATAGTTCTCTCATGGAACCCAATTACATGGTCCTCTCATATAACCCATATCCAAAAAGTTAGCGTACCGAATTGTGACACCCGTCCCAATGTTCATGTCGATACGTGGAAATTGATCCAAGTTAGTCTGTCAGATCGAGAAAATCATTCTAATATTTATGTCGGTAGAAGGAAACCGATCCCACTGAGCATGTCATATCGTAAAACCTTATCTATTCAACAAAGAACAATCACAATCACAATGTATGTTTGCACAATCATAGAACAAGAGGGGATTCATTGCATGTAGTTCTTCGTTCATACTTACTTACATTAGGTCTAATCAATAGGCTTCATTCACATATATGCATGAATTCCAATGAAGAAATATCTAACATGGATCACGCAAAACATTAAATCACAATCACCACATACCTCGAATCCCTTAAGACTCTTGAATCTTCCCTTTCTCGATTCTTTTTGCTTGTTTTAGATCTACAAACCACGATTTATATCCAAGGATCAATAATCAAAGGTCTAATTATCCGGATTATAATGAACTCAATAACAATAGACAAAACCTATTATTCCCATAACCATATTAGAGATTCTCCCACCATAATTCCTAAATCAAAACCTTCACATATCGATAATCACCCAAGAAATTTAGTACTACCGATTGAATCATGAATTCAGGGAGTAAAACCTCTACTTTTAGCCTCAAGAATGGTGAAAAACCGTCAAGAACACACCTTGGGTCATTCCTAACCTCTCAAAGTCAAAAAGTGGAGAATGAAATATTTTTGTAGTTTTATTTCCAATTTAAGTGGCGTCAATCCTACTATGGCGGCTCCAACCCGCCACAACCGCTTGCACGGAAACAATGAGGAATTTAAGAATTGAAAAGGGTCAAATACCCTTAAACTATCTAAAATAACTCATATATACCCTTAAACTATATTTCATCTCAAAACTTCCCCTCCCGTCAAACTATTGCCCTTCTTATTAACGGAAGTTGTTAAATGCCATGTGGATTCCACATTGCACGCCAATAGGGTTTCACTACCACATAGACTAAAAGGAAATGGGTCAAAGTAACCTTAAACTATCTAAAATAGCTCATTTTTACCCTTAAATCATATTTCTGCTAAAAACTAACCTTTTCGTCAAACTATAGGATCAAAAGTGTCTTCTTATTAACAAAAGTTGTTAAGTTCCATGAAGATGTCAAATTGCATGCCAATAGGGTTCCGTTTCCCATACACTAAATCCATAAATCTTGATCACTTTTGATTTCCCCTCATTTAATTATTTTCCAGAATGATTTCACCCATTCTCCCGCATTTCGGGGCTAGGGTTTCACAATTTCTTTCTCGCTGGATTTGAAAATGGATATTCATGGTTGTCGATTAGTAAATCTTTTTTCTTATTCTATTATTTTTACAACCACGACTGTCCACCGGAAAAAAACTATGAAACTCTACCCATGAAATGAGGGGAAAGTTGTGAATCCTAACTATCATGCTTTGAAATCATAAACATAAACCATTAATATCCACTTTAAAACCATCCCAGAAGAATGCTATAAAACCCTAGCCGTAAAATGAGTGGCAAGTTACTTTGAAATTGTGAGTATAATAAAATAAGAAAAAAAATTCACCAACCTACAACCACAAATATCCACTTTGAAACCCAAACCCAAAGAAAGCTATGAAACCCTAGCAGCAAAATGAGGGTAAAGTTGTGAAATCATAACTTTCATGCTTTGAAATCTTAAACATAATAAGATATGAAAAAAGATTTACTAACCTACAACCATGAATATCCAGTTTGAGACATAGTTACAAGAAAATAGGGAAGCCCTAACCGTGAAATGAGAGAGGAGTGTAACATCTCATAACTTGAAATAACTAAGAATAAGCTAAGAAACAAGAAACAATCATTTTTTGAAATAAATAGGGAAATCTTGAAAAAATCCTAATTTTAAAAAGTGATTTTTGGTCAATTTCAAATGGCTATAACTCCCACCTCAAGAGGAGTTAGGGTAAGTTATTTGAATGGTTGGAGAGCCCTTGGGGAGATCTTTCCAATGGCGTCGAGTTTGAACATTTTTGATTTTTTATGAGGGAGATATGTCTTTCAGAGGTTGTGTTGTTGGACTGAGGAAAGTCCAATCCAGATTTTAATAAGGATAAAGTAGTCTTTTCACCCTAGTATAGCCTTATTCATTTTAAGGGTTTATTAAGGGTAAAACCAAGTCCCAATTAAGTTTTTGAAAAGTTGAGAACGCTTAGGGATTGGGGAGAAGAGAGAAGAGAAAAGGAAGATCAAGAACGCTAAGGTTTTTCTAGAGGAATTCATTAGGGGTGATCACTATCAAGGTATGTGAGATATTTCTTATTGGGTTAATTCCCCACACACCAATTTCATTCAGTTTAGTAATCCATGAGGTTATGTCATGTTCGAAATTATGTTTTTGAAGAAAAGTTTTGAATTCTTGTAGATTCAATTGTTGGCTGTCATTGTTGGTTGAGTTCTCTTTTTATCTAGGTTATTTGGAGTTAAAATTGATGGTTATTGAGATCACTAATAGTCTCAGACGTTTAGTGAAATGACTAGGAAGGTTTGGGGATGAAAAACAAGTTGAAAAATTCATCAAACATACTAGGCAAAGGCAAGTGCGGCGCGCGCCTGCAGTGCGCTAGAAATTGTCCTCAGTTAACCAAGGCCTGGCGCGGTGCGCCACCAGTGCACCTGAACAAAGTCTTAGTCAACTGAGGCTGGCGCGGCGCGCCACCAGTACGCTCAATCCAGCGTTTTTCATTCAGTTTTCATTTACACTTAAGTCCATCCAAGGTACATTGACACTTTCCAGTGATTCTTATTACTTCAAATGATATCTAAACACCTAAAAATCATCAAAGAACTCAAATCATAACCTTGAATTCATAATTCAATTCAAGGAAAGTTAAGATCAATGTTTACAAGTTAAGAAGCAATTAAGGTAAATTTTCAAAGTTCTGATACTCTTTAACAAATATTCTATTTAACTTTGTTGTAAGGCTCAAGTCATAGGTTAAGCATAAGTAAAGACTTGAGTTCATTCTCAAAATTTATAAGGGGACTAAGAAATCCCTAAGAAATACAAAGGTTTCAACATTTAAACAGGTAGATAGCCTTCGGGCTAGTTTTTAGATAGAAGTAATAACTTTAAAAAAATGAAGCAAGAAAGGAAACTAAGATTTCCAAGATAGCCTTTGTGCTAAGTAATTTTGATCACTAATCTGAAAACAAAGAATCAATATGTTTCCAAAACATAAGAGTCAATGTATATTTGGGAGTTGTATTCAGCAATGATGTGGAGATACGAGTTTCATATTAACTCAAGTGTCTATTAAAACCACGTAGTCATCATGGGTAGAATAGGGTCATAGTTTTTAGACGAATCCTTTTCATAGTCTACTAGTGGATCCATTAAGCAATTCTGGTCCTATACACCGGCAAGGTTAGGATGGCCGGGCAGCATGGGTCGAGTAACGTTGTATCATCACTATAGCTCTTAAGTGATGGTTGTCGGTTAAAGAATCTCTCACAAAAGTATTGTATTTTCATACACATCAGTTATTTGTATTTTTCGATACTTCTCAGATATTATTTGTTTACTTGCATACATTCAGAGTTTACAACATGTTTCATTCAGCTTTCTTTATATTGCATTTACTTTTAAACTGCATATATTGAATACAAGTTAGTAAGTCATGATTTTAACATATCCAAGGTAAGTGTTCTTTCTTACTTTTTTGCAAGCTTAAGTGTCGTTTAACTTTACAATTCGCATACCCGTACATTCAACGTATTAATGCCTGTTTGTCTGCATCGTATTATGATGCAGACACAGGTAACGAGGATCGACATTTAGTGCACCGTTGATCCAGCTGAGCACCCGAGAGTTAGTTGATGAGCCTCCTTTCATTCTTGAGGACATTATTTTATTGCTTTCTAGTTAGTTAAATAGAATTTTGTGGGGTTTGTCCCAACATTCATCTCAGTTAGTTTAGAGGATTCATAGATAGTAGTTAGCAGTTCAGTAGTCTTTACCTTTTCATTTTTATGTTAAAGACTTGGATTTTCATTTTGGCCATGTTGAATGTTTAAATCTTTAAGAAAATTCCCGGCTATTTTATTATGCAATTGAGATAAGTTCTTTTATCATTATAAGTATGATTGTTGTCTTCCGCTGAGTTAAGTAAGTCAGGCGAAAGGTTCGATCGAGGCCAACAATGGTCACCGCATGCTAGTGCCGCCCAGAGTGTAGGCTGGGGGCGTGACAAGGAGTTAAATGATTTTTGAAAATTAATGAAATAAGGGAAGAAGAGTAATTAGGATTTAAGAATTTAGTTTATGTAGCAATGTAACCGTATTGGCATGCAATGTAGCATCCACATGGCAATTATCAACTTCCATTAATAACAAGGGTACTTTTGACCCAATAGTTTGACGGGAAGGGTAGTTTTGAGCTGTAATATAGTTTAAGGATAAATAGAGCTATTTTGGATAGTTTAAGAGTATCTTTTTATCTTTTCCGTCTAGTCTATGTGGCAGTGGAATCCTATTGGCATGCAATGTGGCATCCACGTGACATTTAACAACTTTCGTTAATAAAAAGGGCACTTTTGCCCCAATACTTTGACGAGTATGGTAATTTTGAGCAAAAATATTGTTTAAGGGTATATATGATCTATTTTAGATATTTTAAGGGTATTTTTTTATCTTGTTCCGATTGAAGAATTACAAACCCTCACTTGCACAGTGCACCCTAATCCCATCACACTAAAAAAATATCCATCCACGCTAAGTTCAGTTTTTGAGTTCTGCTCACCCGAATTTAATTCTGTAAAGTCGTACAGGTTCCTTAACTTCTCAACTACCATCCATCTAATCAAAAAATTTTCGATCTCTCATTTGTTACCATATTTCCCTAGACTTCACTCACTGCGATATCGACCAAATCTGGACTAGCCTAGGATATCTCAAATTACTACGTAAAAGTTTTCTTTTCGCTAACGACGAAATCAGGTTGTTACAAAAATCATGAAAGTTGTGATAAATTTAACCTAATGCTCAAAATGACAAAAACTAACATTGAGACCTCAAAAAATTCAATCATTGTCTCTCCTACGCATAAAATCGTCATTGAAATCCGAAGCCAATAATTCGAAGTTAAAATCTTGATCAACGTCAATACAAAGATCAGAATCACCAAAACTTCCAACTCATGACCTCAAATCAATTAAAACCCTCCAAATCTAAAACCGGTGATTCTCCCACACCAATTTCCACATACTAGAATTAAAGAAGATGAGAATTTTATTTCGAGACTCAAAACCCCGGCTAACACCGAAAATCACTTTTTACCAACTTCAGCCTCCAAAACTTTCAAAACCCATAATGTTTTTACTTGTCTTTCAAAATTGTCTCACAAACCAATCAAAAATGACTTGGGACTACTATCGGATCATTTACAAAAAAATGCTAAAATGTAATTTGTTACTAGTAATTGACTCTCAAAAAAAACATGTTTAATGGTAATTAAACTAAAAATTATTATTTAATTATCATTAAAAATTATTTTTGATGTAATGAATAGGAAAGTCATTTGGTTTTATTTGATTACTCAACTTAACTAAATATATTAAAAGGGTATATATGTTATATATTTTATTATATTTAGAAAAAGATTAAATTGACCATGAATTGTGATACAAATATGTGCCTAATTTTGAAAATAACTACTCTTCTATTTTAAGTCCATGTTGATTTACTCTCTCTCTCACACAGAAACAAAAATTAAAATTATAAATTTTAAAGAAGATTAAAAAAATAATCGGATTAAATGCAGTGAATCTTAAATCACACAAAATACAATTATAAATTAATACCCACACATACAAACATAATACCATCATGGCTTCCAATTATCTAACCTCTTGGTCCTTTTTTCCTTCTTAATATCTTCTTCTCGTGTTATGTTAATTCAATAATCTTGTCTATTTATAACATTAATATTGTTAATGAAACTCCAAAATTAGTGGATACACATTGCTATTGAAGAGGAAGTGATCTTGGTGATCATCCATTAGCTCCAAATGAAGTATACTCAACTGAAGTTCCAATTGATGTTATAAGATTTATTAATATATTTTGTGACATTAATTTAGAAGAAATTAAAAAAAATTATGCTTTTTGATTATGATAGAGATGGTAAATTTCGTGATTTGGATACACATACTTGTCATTGGAATGTACAAGAAGATGGATTATGTTTGAGACTAGGAGATCATTGTATTTTTCAATTTAATTGGAGCTAATTATTGATTCCAATTGAAGTATTATAAACTTTATTTGGATATGTATGAAGACAAGTTAGTATTAATTGTTTGAGCCAATAAATTTACTGATCATTTAACCAAGTAGTCAAGTGCGATTTTATGTGGTAATTTTTACTAATCTAGGTATTACTATCGATCATCAATGTTAATTATCACCAATTTCCACCAACAACCATTATATTTGATTTTCTTAAAGTATTTTATTGATGTAAATTAGATTAATTTAATATTTTTCTAAAATAAATTGTATTTATTCATTTTTAAATAAAGAAAAAATTAATACACTTAGATGTTGAAAATAAACGGTTCTCAAAATTTTATATTCAAATGCAAACTAATAAAGATAATATAAATTCTCTTTATAAAAAGAGGAAGAAATATAATTTAAGCACTATTCGCATAGTAAGGAAAATAACTACTCTATTGATTAATAATTTAAAACACTAATTAACATATCGATGAAAAATAAGTCCATCTGTGCAAATAGATGATTAAATAAATTTTTTGTTCACACATAGTTACAAAAAAAATTTACATTGTCAGATTTATTGCAATTTTTTAAATTTGGATATTAAATATTTTACAACTAAAATTATAGAATCAATCATTTAATATTAACAGTCACTATATACTAACTATATTCAAAGGTTTATTTTTTTATAATAATATTACAATAAAGTCTCAATTAACCAAAAAAAAAAATATAATGAACAACTAAAACAACTATACAATGAAGACCCATTACAAGGATGGGAAAAACATAAAACAAAGGTAAAAATTGAGCTAATAGACGAAATAGCATAATAACACAGAAACCGTTAAAATATAATTTCGATGATTTACAAGAATTTAAAATACATATAAATGAATTACTGGAAAAGAATTATATACAGGAAAGTAACAGTAAGCACACAAGCCCAGCATTTATAGTTATAAAACACAGTGAACAAAAAAGAGGTAAAAGTAGAATGGTTATAGATTACAGAAATCTAAACGCCAAAACTAAAACATACAACTACCCAATACCAAATAAAATACTCAAAATAAGACAGATACAAGGATATAACTATTTTAGTAAATTTGACTGNGATAAAACCAATAATCCAGATAGTGAAAATTGGATTAACGCGAGAAATGATAATACCGGAAGACATAGGGCAACAGCCAGAGATACCAAAAATTGAGATACCCAGTTTTTATGCAAACAAAAGAATAATTGGGTTATCAACTATCATACAAGAATTAGCTAACAACTATCTACAAGGAAATGCTATATGGAGCTATTATTCAAGAGATCATTTAATGATATATGCCAATTCACGAGAGATAAGACAAACAGATATGGAGGAAGTCCAGAAATGGATTTTATCCTTATTAAAAGCAGAAGCTACTCCGACAACTAGAGCACTAAAACAAGGATTCATGTCCGAAGAACTAATGACAAGATATTGCAAGCTAATTGGTCACAAATATCCAGACCATATATGTTCCAAGTGCAACCAAGGTGATGACATAATCCCAGACGTACAACTGGAGTAAGCTGAGAAGAAGAAGATAAGGAAAAATAGACATATAAATATATGTACAAAATTAGTCATAGTCATTGTCGGCCATTTGGCCAAAGTTTATTTTGTTTTCTTGTAAAAAAGTCGTAAAGTAAATAGTGTCAGTAGGTCCTAATCATAAATAGTAAGAGTCAAGTTACTGTGTAAATAGTAAAGGTCAAGTAACTGTGTAAATAGTAAAGGCCAATCGTCCTTTAGCAAAGATGAAAGGTCATTATGTATGTGTATATAAGAGGCATTTGCCTTCATAAATAAAACACCAATCTTCCAAGAGGAAGATATTATATAAAGAATTATAAAACAAAAAGACCATATAGACCAAAGAGGAAAATATCCCAATGTACTTGTTACAATTGTGGAAAAATAGGACACATAGCTAAAAATTGTAAATTACCAAAAAACCTAAAAAGAAAACAAATTGCATAATTAATTATAGACGAAGAAAAATATATGCAAATAGAATACATAGACTATGAATTAAGTGAAAATGTATTCTTCTATAAAACACATTTTACATATAGCTAATTTTGTCATAAGTTGTCTGTTTATATCACTTAATGAGATTTAATGATTTTTACAATATTAAAATTGCAATTTTTCCAAAAGGATTTAACAGAATTGTGTGTGATACTAGAATACATATTCCAAATGGAAACAAACGTGGAAAATTTATGTTGTTTGATTTGATGAGAGATGTTGGTAAATGTCAAAGCAATGTTTGTCAATTGAGTGTGCAATATGATTGAGTTTGTTTTATGCTTGATGATCATTGTGAATTGCATTTCGATTTGTCTTATAATAATATATAATTTCATGCATTGATAGATTGAAAAAAAAGATTTTATCTCGTTTTGAAGGATGAGTAGTTTAGAACATTGTTTGAAGTCTGATTACCTGAATTATTCAGATCTTACTTGTTAAGTTTATTTATATTTTTCGTGAAATATAAATGCAAGTGTTGTGATTAGAGAATTTGGTGAAAAAATAAATTGTATTTGATTTATAAATTTAAAAAGCGTTTGAGAAAAATTAGTATTTTAGTCAATTTTTTCAAAAGTCTATCCGATTGGTTTGCTCAAGAGTGCTAATTAAAAAAAAAAAGATTTTTCGGGGTAAAAACTACATCTTTAGGTTTTGAAAATAAGTTTCTACTAATGCTTTTAAAAAATACCTATTTTTCTCTAGAATAATTTGATCAAACACCTTATTTATAAAAATAAGCATTCTTTTTAATAAATAAATACTTTGACGATTCAATAACTTTGTCAAACAGACTATAAATCCATCTATTTTTTTTCCCAGATTTTCTTATTTATGGCGAAATCATTTTTTGAGGGCAAATTTTGATCTTTTATTCATAACTCTGCAAAAGTATTGCATCACTTTACACTTTCACGGTCAAAGCCCAACCCTCACTAGCCCATTACTAAACAAACAATCAATATAACAAACAACACATAACACCAAGGCCCAACCATATATATATATATATATATATATATATATATATTACGGTTTTCTAATAGATCCTCTTCACTTCTCATTGTGCCCTCGTCGCTTTCTCCTTCTCTTCAGTTGCTTTCCATTTTTTCACCTACAATGTCGCGTTCTTGGACTAATCCATCTTTCCGATTCCTCTTGCTATGGATAATCAACATGATTTGAGCTTGTCTTCCATTCTTCCATTTTTCTCACTTACTTCTAACTTCATTGTTCTTTTCGAGTTGTGCTCTCATGTTTTCCATGGGTTATGCTCATTGTTTTTTGCTGTCGGATCTTGTTTAAAGGAAGAAAGAATCTTCATTTGGTAGGTCCTCTCGCCTCCTTTGTTTCTTTTCCTCTTCCTATGATAGCTAGTCATTATTGTCCTACAGGTGGTAATGTTACAAAGTGCAACGACAACTCTACTCCACCTCACTTTTTAAATGTTGCTGGCTTCCTCTAGGTTTAGAAATTCCATTCCTGACTTCATATCCCTCATTTTTTCGAGTCCTTTTTGTTGGCGAAATAACATAGGCTAAATAGAATTTCCTTGTTTTTGTTTACTTCTAATGTTGCTTATGGAGAACTCTATGTTGAAGCCTTTTCTTGACCCTGTCCCATTAAAGATGAAATTCTCAAGTACAGACATAGTTGTTTGTCGTTGTTGATGATTCTCCTCCCGTCCGCCTCAATGTTATTAAAGCTTGTGAATGTGCAGTTCCCTTTGCCAATGGCTATGTTTGCAAAGTGATATGCTAACTTATTTCCTTCTATTAAAATGTACGGAAAAGGGCCTAAAATACCCTTGAAGTATTGAAAATGGTACAAAATTACCCTCCATCCACCTATTGGCTCCAAAATGCCCTTTTCATCCACCTATTGGCTTCAAAATACCCTTGTCGTCCACCTTTGGGTTCAAAATTGACCACTTTTTTAATTCTTTTAAAATTAAACTCTTTAAATATTTTTCAAATACTTGGCGTTCAACTATTGATTATAATTTTAATTTATTAGTATAATTTATAAACCAACCCACTACCCACTCATAACTAAACCTCACTCAATTAATGATCCAATTATAATATCGAAATCGTCATAAACACTACTAAAACACAATGAAATTATAGATTCCTGAAAATGACATCCAAAATTATTCGAGTCCGAATCTAAACCCCAATTAAATTTAGGTTGAGCCGCTTATTTAGGAGGACATTTTGTTTCAAAATTGAATTAGAAATTTATGATTAAAGGTAAACAAGTAATACATCCCGAATTAATTCATGCACTTTTTTAAATATAATTTTATAAATATTTATGATTTGTTTTAAAACCTTTAATATATTATTTTGAAAAAAAGTTACCTATGAAGGAACATCACATAATTGAGACGTAAGAATAATTAAGATGAACATAGTCAGACTTTTAAGTTTATCGGTGATTTTTATCTAGCCAGTTGAATGTATGATAATTTAATTCTATAATTTTTAAAAACACGCATTTGGCAGTAGCTTGCATTAATAATGTGACGGGTTTATTAAGAGGAATTTAATTAGTAATGGGTGGGTAATGGATACATATATAAATTATACTAATAAGTTTAATTATAACAAATAGTTGAGCACCACGTATTTTAAAGAATATTTAAATAGTTTAAATATAAAACCGTTAACTAAGTGGTCAATTTTGAACCAAAAGGTGGATGACAAGGGTATTTTGGACCCAATAGGTGGGTGGAAAGGATATTTTGGAGCCAATAGGTGGATGGAGGGTAATTTTGTACCATTTTGAATACTTTGAGGGTATTTTAGGCCCTTTTATTGGAAATTAATTGCTTCTTTTGTAAACATGCCTGAATTTATGACACAATTTCTATAATCACCCATGGACATGTCCACTTCCCTTCTTGCACTTTGTACATTAGCATTGAGTTAATTTGAATAATAACTTGCTTGTGTAGTGACTGTTGTAACACTTTGAAAATCCAAGACATGTTCTAGAGACTAACATAAGTGTCCTAATGTATAGACACTTTTTTAAGGCCTATCCTAATGAATATAGGTCATTTAAGAAGTTTAGAAACCAAAACGTCCAAGAACGTCCATGACTTTCAAAAAACTAGCTCATGGAGGTACTAGTGTACCTTATCCTATTGACTAGCTTTTAGGAGTCGGAAATCTACCAAAATATGTGGCAGGGTGGCTAAAGTGTGTTTAAGTCGATTCATGGTTGAAATGTCCAGCTACGACTGCCCAAGGACCAACTAAGGGCCCTTGAGGAGGACCTTTGTGTGTTGGAGTCAACACTGCATGGGCAGTGTGCACCCACGAGAGGCAATCGACGATTCGTGTATGGATAGACGGGGCGTCGTTGCCAACCATCGACCACCACTTAGAAAATTTTTCGGAGCCCTCGCCTTTACAAGTGTCTGACCAAAACCACGAGTGTGCAGCACGAAGGGAGAGCCTGCCGTCGATTAACCAACAATCCGTCGATCGTGGTCTCGTCGATGGGGCCTATAATTCTTGCACATTGTTAGTCTTAACTAATTAATTAAGGGGTTTGGTGGTTATTTAGGTATTAACAGAAGTATAATTAACTTAATTAACCCCCATATAAAGACTTCAAACCAATTAGTCTAATTACAACTCTCAAAACAAAACTCTCTTCTTTCTCTATTCTTTCTCTCTCTATTGGAAGACACCATTGAATACAAGCTAGGAGAGGGTTTTGGGGTCTGTAAAGGGAAGATTTAACCATCAATTCTTCATCAAACATTGAGGTGTGGGATCTAATTCACCTTTGATACCTCTTTCCTCAAAGGGTTCCCTCAAAGTACTTTCAAAAGTTGAGTTTTCATGTGGGTCTTTCTCAATCTCGAAAATTATGTTATGAATTGAATTGTTTATGATTTATTACAGATATTATGAATATATTAACATTTATTATAACTTAATTATGATATATCTTAATGGTTTGGTCTAGTTTGTAGAAGATGACCCTTAACCCATAACCCTAGGTTTGATCTTGATATGAATTAGGTTGTATTTGGTTCAATTGACTTGGTTATTGGTTGAATTACTACTAAATATTGTTGTTACACTAATCTTTAACAAAATTAGGGTGATTGGTAGTCTTTTATTCTAGTTCTTTAAAAGATGATCTAGCTTATAAAGTGTGTTGTGAATTGACCTAAGTATCTTGTCTTAAGCTATGATCTAGTATTGAATTGTGATGTAGTGATTCTTCTAGCCTTGTTATCATGTTTATTATAGACTTATGATGATGTATACACAAATTGGGTGGAGTTTATGGTTTATGGTAAGACCTTGATGATGAACTATGAAGGAAACTTGGTAAGTCTTATGATCTGTATCATTTACTTCAAAATGTGGTTAATTGGGATTAAGTCATGATGTTGTATTGGAGTATGCCTTGTATTAGGATTGGTGGGGTGATATGATGTTTAATTGAAATGTCTTCATTATGATTGTGAGGTGTTGGCTAAGATGTAAATATTATAAAGAGGGTAAAAGATTTACTAATGTGCTTTATCATGATATGAAGATTTTAATGTGATAACCTCATCGATATGAATTGTAATGAAAGAATTTATAATCTTTCAATTCTTATTGAACTATTGATGATTATGTTTATACAAGAGGTAGACCCTATG
This sequence comes from Solanum pennellii, assembly GCF_001406875.1. Classification (NCBI taxonomy): domain Eukaryota; kingdom Viridiplantae; phylum Streptophyta; class Magnoliopsida; order Solanales; family Solanaceae; genus Solanum; species Solanum pennellii. Next base: position 59,063,099 of record NC_028645.1, on the reverse strand, counting down.
ACCTAAACTAATCTATGATTGATAATAAAGGCTTAAAAACATTTCAAGAAGGGACTCTAGCTTAGCACCGAGTGAGCTACAGTGAGGAGTGTCCCTTCCCACATAGGGAAGGTAGGATCACTAATGTACTCTTGAGATTGTAGACTCTAATGCATGTAGCATAAGAGGGTCCCAACTATATCTCCTAGTTCTTGAACTATGTTTCCCCCATGGGAAAACTAGCTAGTGGATCCACGTATTTGCTATGTTTCATGTTTTGGTACAACATTGGCAAGTAATCCGCCTTCCTTCAGTGTAGTGTTTTATGACATCCGATTCCACATTAACTCATGTGGTCTATGTCGGTTAGGGCAATATGTTTCCAAAAGATAAAATGAACTAGAGGATTGAACTCTAACTATGATAACCTAAGGGGTCTAACTCAGTCTAGGTAGGGGTATGGGACTCTACCTAAGCATTGCACTAGTTAGACTTTAGAGGAGTCTTAGGAGGATGTTCTTATGTATGATTATGCTTATAATGTTATGAGACATGTATATGATGAACTTGCACATTGTTGATACTATATGATGATTTGTTTGACTTAAGTATATGTGTTGGTCTATATGGTTAAAGTAAGATGATATGTACTCTTAAATGCTATGTTATGTGAAGTAGGATGTTTGTCATGATTCTTGTTGAGTTACTTGATTGAGTAAGGTTATGGGGCTTTGCTTGGTCATTGCACTTTTTGACTTTATAGGGGTTCATGGGTAATTGACTTGCTTTGCTTATGTTGAAATGTACTCTTATATATGCTTATTGTTAATATGACTTGATGATAAAATTACTTGAATGTGTATCTAAGTATATGATATGCATGTTTACCCTGACTATACTTGATGTTGTTTTTCTTGTGATGTACATGCCCATGGCTTAATGAACATGCATTATTGATCTGTATGGTATTGTTGAATGTGCATAAAGGTTTTAAATGGAAAATGCATACTTTATGAAATGTCCCTTTGTTTAGCATGATTTCAAAGTATGTGTGCATATGGTCTCATACTTAGTACAACTGGTGTAATAACCCCATTTCTTTCTTTTCCCCAACATTTTAGGTTCAGGTCGTTGAAGTATTTTGTAGATGACTTGAAGAAGGCTTGGATCTCTTATTCATCCAAGTAGAGTAGGTCCTAAACTTCCGACGGCGATGCCACTATCTAGCTTATGGAGTTTGCTTTTTTCGTTAAAGACTTCTATGGTTCTTTCTTTCCAAATAGTATGAAACATTGTATAGCCCATGTGAGGCATTTTTACTTGATGTATGGGTTCCCCCCAAGTTCATACACTCTTATTAGATTGTTATGAAATGAGACGACTATTATGACTAGTATGTCTATATTATCTTTTATATACTTATGTGCAATAAAAGTAGAAGACTAAGTAATCTTCCTACAGGAAAGTTCTATGTAAACTTGATATAAATAAATGTTATGTGTATGTAGAGGTTATGTAATCCTCCAAGTAAAAGTAATGAAAAATTTTAAATTTTTCACTACTATGACCTATGAAACTAATGATGTAAACTAAGAGGCAAGTCTTAGTCCTTGAAGAGGACAACGATGTCGGTTACGTCTAGGGGGTAACCTGAATGTGACAAACTTGGTATCAGAGCATGTGGTTGAATTATCTTTGAGTCAATGTCTCTCTCAACCACGTCTATGTAAGTTTGTATTCATAATTGTAAAGTGCGCCACACTTATGGATTGGAAACTACGTGATGCCTAGGAAACTCACACTTTCTTGGAAATCTAATATCGTGCCATTAGAATATACTTATGGTATGATTTTGCATCTAATCATGTTATTGTGATTATAGGAAAAGAACACTCAATGGAATGCGGCCCAAAGGCTTGAAGAGGAGATTGCCAAATGCGGGAGCTCTTCCCCGTGGTGATCAAGTTCCTTCTTTTAGGGGAAGGAGAGAATGATGACCAAGCTCCGATCAATCCTCCACCTTTGACACATGGTGACATAAGGGCTTCCTTTATCCAATTGTCCCAAGTCATCACTATACAAGCCCAAGCTATGACGGCCCAAGCTAATCGAGAGGTTGTACCTCGAGCTCATCAACAAGTTGCTATTATGGCCTCCCGTCTAAGGGATTTCACTAGGTGAACCCTCCTACTTTGTAAGGGTCCAAGGTTGAAGAATACCCCCAAGTGTTCATTTACGAGGTCTACAAGACAATCTTGGGTATGGGGTTATCTACTAGTGAGAAGGCCGATTTATCCACTTATCAACTCAAGGATGTGTCTCAAGCTTTGTATTTTCAATGGAGGGATAATAGGACATTAAGAGGTGGTCCGGTGACTTGGAAGATCTTGAAGAAGGCTTTTCTTGATCGGTTCTTCCCTAGATAGATGAGGGAAGCTAAAGTGGTGGAGTTCATCAACCTTGACCAACGAGGTATGAGTGTTCATGAATACTCATTGAAATTTACAAAATTGTCAAAATATGCTCCTTCTTTGATTTTTGATCCTAGAGATGAAATGAGCCGCTTTGTGAGGGGGTGTTGGATGATTTGCAAGAGGAGTGTTATTCGGCTATGCTATATGAAAACAAGAACATTTCCCATATTATGGTGCATGCAAAATATGTGGAAGAGGCAAGGGCTAAGAGTAAGAGTAGAGATTGTAAGAGGGCAAAATCTTTTGATGGAGGTTCTTCAATGAATAGGCTTGAGATACAAGACAAGCCTAGATTTAAGAAGAGGGTTTCTAATCAAGTTATTTCCAAGCTCCCTAAGGCTAGTGGTGATAGGGTGTCTAACTCTAAGCCTTATAAGGAAAAGGGTACCAGTTCACCAATCGAGAAGCCAACTTGTGGAATGTTTGGCAAGAAGCACTATGGTGTTTGTCTTAAGGGGATGGAAAATTGTTTTGGTTGTGGAAAAAGTGGGCACAAGGTTAGGGATTACCCTGACGTGAGGGGTCAAGACAAGGGTAGTCGTCAATCTCAAGCAAGTGGTTCAAATGAGGCTCCAAAGAAGAACCGTTTCTATGCTCTCCGCTCAAGGGGTGAGCAAGAGACTTCTCCCGACGTGGTGACGGGAATGTTGAAAGTGTTATCTATTGATGTATATACCTTACTTGATTCCGGTGCTACTTTATCATTTGTTACCCCTCTAGTATCCAAAAAGTTTGACATTTTGCCGGATATTTTGCATCCTTTTACAGTGTCTACTCCGGTGGGTGATTTGGTTATTGCAAAAAGGATGTATAGAGATTGTCCTATAATAGAGTTTCTTATGTTGAACTAGTAGAACTTGATATGTATTATATTGGGTAGGGATTGGCTGCATGCTTTCTTTGCCTCTATTGATTGTAGGACAAAGGTAGTGAAGTTTAACTTTCTGAATGAACCCGTTGTTGAGTGGAAGGGGGAAATTCTATTCCTAGAGGTCGTATTATCTCTTGTCTGAAATCATGCAAAAGGATCTCTAAAGGTTGTCTATACCATATTGTGAGAGTCCAAGATTTAGACTCCAAAATTCCTCCCACTGTGTCGGTCCTCGTAGTGAGTAAATTTCTGGAGGTCTTTCCTAATGATATTCCCGGTATTCCTCCCAAATGGGAACTTGATTTTGGTATCGACTTATTACCGGATACAAATCCCATTTCAATTCCTCCTTATCGGATGGCTCCGGCTGAATTGAAAGAGTTGAAGGCTCAACTAAAGATTTACTAAACAAAGGCTTCAACAGACCTAGTACTTCTCCATGGGGTGCTCTGGTTTTATTCGTGAAAAAGAAGGATAGGTCCCTTAGGATGTGCATTGATTACCACCAACTCAATAAAGTCACAATCAAGAACAAGTATCCTCTCCCTCGGATTGACGACTTGTTTGATCAACTCCAAAAGGGCAAGCTACTTTTCTAATATTGACTTGAGATCGGGGTATCAAAAACTTAGGGTGAGAGGTCAGGATATACCAAAGGCAACATTTCAGACTAGATATGGTCACTATGAGTTCTTACTGATGTCCTTTGGTCTAACAAATGCCCCGGTGGTGTTTATGGATCTCATGAATAGGGTGTTTCGAAATTACCTAGATTCATTTGTCATTGTCTTCAGTGACTACACCTAGATTCATTTGTCATTGTCTTCATTGATGACGTCTTGGTATATCCAAAAAATGAGGGTGATCACATGAACAATTTGAGGGTGGTGTTACAAGTACTTAAAGAACATCAATTATTTGCCATGTATAGCAAATGTGAGTTTTTCTTGAGGTCGGTGACTTTTCTTTGTCATATCATCTCTAGTGAGGGAGTTGAGGTCATCCAAGGAAAACGAAAGCAGTCAAATATTGGCCTAAACCTACGACTCCAACCGACATTAGGAGTTTGTTGGGTTTAGCGGATTATTATTGGAGGTTTGTGGATGGCTTTGCCATTGCATCTCCCTTGACTACTTTGACCCAACAATATAAGAAATTTTAGTGGTCGTAGGCATGTGAGAGAAACTTCCAAATGTTGAAGGATAGGCTTACTTTCGCTCTGGTGTTGACCTTACCTGAGGGTACAAAGGTTTTTTTGTGTATTGTGACGCATCTCAAGTGGGTTTAGGGTGTGTGCTCATGCAATATTGTAAGTTGATAGCCTATGCTTCTAGGCAACTTAAGGTGCATGAGAGAAACTATCTAACTCACGACCTTGAGTTAGCGGCCATAGTATTTGCCTTTAAATAATAGAGGCATAACTTGTACGGTGTTCATGTTGACGTGTATACCAACCATAAGAGTCTCCAATATGTGTTTACCCAAAAGGAGTTGAATCTTTGACAAAGAAGGTGGTTAGAAATGTTGAAAGATTACGACATGGGTGTCCTCTATCACCCCGGCAAGGGCCAATGTGGTTGCGGATGCTCTAAGTCGTATGACTATAGGTAGTGTGTCTCACATAAACGAATCCAAGAAAGACCTAGTGAAGGATGTTCATAGGATGTCTAGGTTGGGTGTGAGGTTGGAACATTCTCTGAATGGTGGATTCATGGTCCATCATAACTCCGAGTCATCATTGCTAGTTCAGGTGAATTCCAAACAACACCTTGATAAATCATTGATAAAGTTGAAGGAATCGGTCCTTGGCAAGCTTAATGAGGCATTGTCCTTAGGGGGGGATGGTGTTTTGAGGTACCAGGGAAGATTGTGTGTCCCCAAGGTAGATGAGTTGAGGAACTAGATCCTTGGGGAAGCCCATGGGTCCTGCTAATCCATTCATCCGGGTTCAACTAAAATGTACCATGACCTTAGGGAAGTATTTTGGTTGGAAAGTTTGAAGAAGGACATAGCGGAGTTTGTTGCTAAGCGTTCAAATTACCGAAAAGTGAAAGCCGAACATCAAAAGTTGAATGGCAAGAAATCCAAGTTCCTACTTGTAAGTGGGAGGACATCAATATGGATTTTGTAGTGGGTTTACCTCGGACTCAAAGGAAATATGACTCTATATGGGTGGTTGTGGATAGGTTGACCAAGTCCGCTCACTTTATTTCCGTTAAGTCTACTTATTTGACGGAAGATTAAGCTAGGATCTTCATAGATGAGATTGTATGTCGCCATGGTATTCTATTATCCATCATATTGGATCGGGGTGCACAATACACATCTAGGTTTTGGAGGTCATTCCATGAAGGGTTGGGTACGAAGGTGAAGTTAAGTACCGGTTTTCATCCCCAAACAGATAGTCAAGTGGAGTGTACTATTCAAATCCTTGAAGATTATTCTTAGGGCTTGTATTATTGATTTCAAGGGAAATTTGGATAAGCATTTGCCTTTGGTGGAGTTTGTTTATAATCATAGTTTTCATTTCTCCATCTTCATGTCTCCCAATGAAGCCTTTTTTGGTAGGAGGAGTAGGTCTCCTATGGATGGTTTGGAGTTGGTGAGCCTTCGCTTCTTAGTCCCAATTCGATTTATAAGACTTTGGAGAAATTTCATATCATAAGGAACCGGTTGCAAACGTCCTATAGTCTGCAAAAGTCTTATGCCAATCATATGAGAAGGGATTTGGAGTTTGAAGAAGATGATAAGGTGTATTTGAAAATTTCGCCTATGAAAAGGGTGGTTAGATTTGGCAAGAAGGGGAAGTTGATTCCTCGTTATATGGGTCCATATGAAATCCACCAAAGGGTTGGTAAGGTTGCCTATGAATTGAAACTTCCTAGTGGATTGTCTTCGGTTCATCCGGTTTTCCATGTTTTCATGCTTAAGAAGTGTATCGGTGATCCCGAGTCTATCCTTCCTATTGAGGATCTTGGTGTGAAGGATAACCTTTCTTATGAGGAAGTTCCAGTACAAATTCTTGATAGGCAAGTCACAAAGTTAAGGAATAAGGAGGTGGCTTCCGTAAAGGTGCTATGGAAGATTCACCTAGTTGATGGTGCAACGTGGGAGGCCGAGGCCGACATGAAGTCCCGTTACCCTCATCTATTTGATAACTGAGGTTAGTACTTCTTACTAATAATGAAAATAATGACTAAAATTGAAGTTGCTTTGGTTTTTAGTGAAGTCTTGTAAAATATGCATTTTTTATATTGCAACAGTGAATTATTGTGAAATTATGCATTGGACTTGAAATTTTTCTCTTTGGCTTGTTTTGAGTTATGTCGTGCATTTTTATATGGTGAGTCTTTATAGAATAATATATAGTATGTTGATAACTTGAACTTTGACATAATTGACTCATAAATAATATGTTGAGCTCTTGTTGTTGTGAGAAGGATATTCCTCCTAATGTAATGTTGAGCCTTATGTGAGGTAATTGAGATTTTAAATTTCCTTGTATAAGATATATGGTCAATGTTGTTTTGTATTGTTGTTGGTTGGTCTGCTAGTTTTGAGTCTATTCCTTCCTTTTAATGATTTTTAGTGTCATTCGGGGACGAATGTTTCTAAGGGGGGATAATGTAACACTTCAAAAATCCAAGACGTGTTCTAGAGCCTAACATAAGTGTCATAAGGTCTAGACATTGTTTTTAAGGCCTATAATGAATATAGGTCATTTAAGAAGTTTAGAAGCCAAAACTTCCAAGAACTTCCATGACGTTCGGAAAACTAGCTCATGGAGGTACTAGCGTGCCTTAGCCTATTTGACAAAGTTTTAGGTATCGAAAATCCACAAAAATTGGTGGAAAGGTGTCTAACATGTGTTTAAGTCGATTCAAGGTAGAAACGTCTGGGTATGACTCCCAATATACTAACCAAGGGCCCTTGAGGAGGACCCTTGCACATTAAAGTCAACACTGCTTGGGTAGTGTGCACCCACGAGAGGCAATCACCGATTCTTATATGGATCGATGGGGCGTCGTTACCAACCGTCGACCAACACATAGACAAATTTTCGGAGCCCTCGCCAGCACAAGTATCTGACCAAAACCACAAGTGTGCAGCACGAAGGGAGGGCTTGCCGTCGATTGACCAACTATCCGTCGATTGTGGTGTCGTTGATGGGGCCTGTAATTCCTGCACGTTTTTAAGTTATTCTTTACTAATTAATTAAGGGGTTTGGTGGTTAGTTAGAGATTATGGGAAGTCTAATTAACTTAATTAACGCCGCATATAAATATCCCAAGCCCATTAGTCTAATTACACCTTTCAAAACAAAATTCTCTTTCTTCTCTCTTCTTTCTCTCTCTATTGGAAGACACCATTGAAGACAAGATAGGGGAGGGTTTCGGGGGCTTTAAAGGGACGATTTTACCATAAATTCTTCACCGCACATTGAGGTATGGGATCTAATTCACGTTTGAGAACTCTTTCCTCAAGGGGTTCCATCAAAGTATTTTCAAAAGTTGAGTTTTCATGTAGGTCTTTCTCAATCTCAAAAAATATGTTATGAATTTAATTGTTTATGATTTATTTTGGATATTATGTGTATATTAACATTTATTCTAACTTAACTATGATATAACTTGATGGTTTGGTTTAGTTTGTAGAAGATGACACTTAACCCTTAACCCTAGGTTTGATCTTAATATGAATTAGGTTGTATTTGGTTCAATTGACTTGTTTATTGGTTAAAAACTCTAGATTATGTTGTTACACTAATCATGAATAAAAATAGGTTGATTGGTAGTCTTTCATGCTAGTTCTTTAAAAGATGATCTAGGTTATAAAGTGTTGTGAATTGACCTAACTATCTTGTCTTAAGCTATGATCTAGTATTGAATTGTGATGTAGTGATTCTTCTACCCTTTTTATCATTTTGATTATTGACTTATAATGATGTATACCCAAATTGGATGTAATGATGGCTTATGGTAAGACATTGATGATAAACTACGAAGGAAACTTGGTAAGTCTTATGATCTGTATTATTTACTTCAAAATGTGGTTAATTGGGATTAAGTCATGATGTTGTATTGGAGTATGCCTTGTATTACGATTGGTAGGGTAATATGATGTTGAATTGAAATGTCTTCATTATGATTGTGAGGTGTTGGCTAAGATGTAAATGTTATAAGGAGGGTAACAGATTTACTAATGTGCTTTATCATGATATGAAGACGTTAATGTGCTAACCTCATCGATATGAATTATAATGAAAGCATTTATACTCTTTCAATTCTTATTGAACTATTGATGATTATGTTTATACAAGAGGTAGACCCTATGACCTAACTAATCTATGGTTGATAATAAAGGCTTAAAGACATTTCAAGAAGGGACTCTAGCTTAGATCCGAGTGAACTACAGTGAGGAGTGTCCCTTCCCACATAGGGAAGGTAGGATCACTAATGTACTCTTGAGATTATAGACTCTAATGCATGTAGCATAAGAGGGTCCCAACTATATCTCCTAGTTCTTGAACTATGTTTCCCCCATGGGAATACTAGCTAGTGGATCCACGTAGTTGCTATATTTCATGTTTTGGTACAACATTGGCAAGTAATCCTCCTTCCTTTATTGTAGGGTTTTATGACACCCGATTCCACATTAACTCATGTGGTTTATGTCGGTTATGGCAATATGTTTCCAAAAGATAAAATGAACTAGAGGATTGAAATCTAACTATGATAACCTAAGGGGTCTAACTTAGTATAGGTAGGGGTGTGGGACTCTACCTAAGCATTGCACTAATTAGACTTGAGGGGAGTCTTATGAGGATGTTTTTATGTATGATTATGCTTATAATGTTATGTGACATGTATATGATGAACTTGCACATTGTTGATACTATATGATGATTTGTTTGACTTAAGTATATGTGTTGGTCTATATGGTTAAAGAAAGATGATATGTACTCTTAAATGCTATGTTATGTGAAGTAGGATGTTTGTCATGATTCTTGTTGAGTTACTTGATTGAGTAAGAATATGGGGCTTTGCTTGGTCATTGCACTTTTTGACTTGATAGGGGTTCATGGGTAATTTACTTGCTTTGCTTATGTTGAACTGTACTCTTATATATGCTTATTGTTAATATTACTTGATAATAAAATTACTTGAATGTGTATCTAAGTATATGATATGCATGTTTACCTTGATATACTTGATGTTGTTTTTCTTGTAATGTACATGCCCATGGCTTAATGAACATGCATTATTGATTTGTATGGTATTGTTGAATGTGCATAAAGGTTTTAAATGAAAAATGCATACTTTATGAAATGTCCCTTTGTTTAGCATGATTTCAATGTATGTGTGCATATGGTATCATACTTAGTACAAGTGGTATGCTAACCCCATTTTTTCCTTTTCCCCAACATATTAGGTTCTGGTCGTTGATGTTTATTGAAGACGACTTGAAGATTGCTTAAATCTGTTATTCATCCAAGTAGGGTAGGTCCTCAACTTCCGAGGGCGATGCCACTATCTAGCTTATGGAGTTTGCTTTTTAGTTTAAGACTACTATGGTTCTTTCTTTCCATTTAGTATGAAAAATTGTATAGCCCATGTGAGGCATTTTTACTTGATGTAAGTTATGCCTAAGTTCTTACACTCTTATTAGATGGTTATGAGATGATACGACTATTATGACTATCATGTCTATATTATATTTATATACTTATGTGCAATAAAAGAAGAAGACTAAGTAATCTTCCTATACGAAGGGTCTATGTATGCTCGATATATATATATATGTTATGTGTATGCAGAGGTCTATGTAAACCTCCAAGTGGAAGTAATGAAAAATTTTAAATTTTCCGCTAAATTTGACCTATAAATGTAATGATGTAAAATAAGAGGCTAGTCTTAGTCCTCGAAGAGGACGCCGCCGCCAATTACATCTAGGGGGTAAACCCGGATGTGATAATTGTTTACCATGCTTGCACGCCTCTAGTATAGCTTTATCTTTTGTGAATATATTTGCAGTATCTTCTATGCTTTCTCATTCTGCATATTCAACATCACCCTTATGATTCCTCAAACAAAAGGCATAGGAACTATGACCCAAATTTCCCCAAGAGGATCCCTCTGTATTACATTTCACCCACCTATTTAGTGGGAATTCCCATAAACACTCTTTATATTCAATTTACATATGTATCTTGTCCACTATATCATCATATCAGACCATTTTATAGGACAGGGCATACGGGGTTTCCTTAGTCTTATCAACATATACATGTTTCTAGTGACAATTTGAATAATTTGTGCAACTGATGTCTGCTTCCCTTCATGTTTTATCATGTTCCTTTTTTTGCCATAATTCCCAAATTACAAAGTTGGGTAAAGCTCTAAAGAAAGGTATCATATTCTTCCTAACAATAATCCCCCCACCACAACATTTAAACTTGCAAAAGAGCAAAATAAGACCTCTTAGTTGATTGAGATTTCATAAACACATGGGGTATTATAATAGTACATATTATACATTCTCTCATTATATAAGAGAGAGAGTTCGAACTGAAGTAGGAACACTTTCATCCTTGTACCTTTTTCAACGTGTTTCGAAAAAATTACTACTCGAGTGGTTTTAATTAATAGTAGGTGGTTGATTGATCATATATCTAGTAATTTGTGGATATCTACAAGAGACACTAGGACGATGAGTATTCCAATCTAGACTTAATTTTTTGTTACCATTGTAAGTTGAAGTCTCCTTAACTCTAATCTTCTTCACTATTCACCAAAAATGATCTAGCTTACCCTCTAACCTCCTCCTAATATTTATAATCTCACCTATTTAATTTGAATCATTTGAACTTTTCAAAATCACCTCCATACAACTACAACTATCAGCTTCCCTCAATTCTACAACGCCTTTTGGCACATCTCCTTAGGTGTAGTTAGCAATCTAATTATTCTAATTAGTTTAAGGTACTACGATTACCGGAAGCTCTACATGTAGGGTTTCAAAAACCGTGACGACATTGGCAACGACAATGGCCATAAAAGTTTCTTTTTTTACGGTTTTATGATGTCACGCTCGAGCCTACACCTTGGGCGAGACCGGCACTCAGAGACCATTTCTGGCCCCCAAGCGAACCATTGGTCTGACTTACTTAACTCAGCGAAGAGTAAACTCAATCTTAAACAAGAATTAAGAATATTTAAAAACAAATACTTCATAAATTAATCTGGCCAAAATGGCACTTGAGTCTCAAAAAGTATATTAACTCCAAACTGAACTACTAACAGTCTACGAAGCCTCTAAACTGACTGAAGAGGGATGTTGGGACAAACCCCACAACATCCTAATGAACTAATCTAGAAAAGAAATAAAAGGGATATCCTTAGGAATGCAAAGAGGCTCACCAAGTAACTGTGGAGTGCTCAACAGGATCAAAGGTATGCTGCGTGTTGATCCTGTTTACCTGCATCTCCATCATGAAACTATGCAAGCCAACTAGCATCAGTACATTGAATATTTGAGTGTGTGATTTGGAAAGCAAAACAACACTTAGGCTTGAAAAGGAGTAAGAAACAACACATACCTTGGCTCTGCTCAACTCATGATCTACTTATTCTTATTCAATGTATGCAGTTTCAAAGTGATTGCAATATAAACAAAATATTAACTGAAAGCATTTTGTAAACTCTGAATGTATACAAGTATACAAATAATATCTGAGATGTATACAAAATTAAAAATAACTGTTGTATACGAAAATACAATACTTCTATGGGAGCTTCTCTAACCGACAACCATCACTTAAGACCTATAATGATGATACATCGTTACTCGGCCCACACTGCTTGGCCATCCTAACTTTGCCAGAGTATAGGTTCTGAACTGCCTAATGGATCCACTAGTAAATTATGAAAAGGGTTCATCTAAAAGGTATGACCCTTTTCTACCCATGATGGCTACATGGTTTACATGGAGACTTTAGTTAATCAGAACTCGTATCCCCACATCAGTGCTCAATATTACTCCCATATAAACATATATATATATATATATAT
>NC_028645.1:59016792-59050302 GCF_001406875.1 Solanum pennellii | reverse complement strand
TATATATATATATATATATATATATATATATATATTTGCTCTTATATTTTTAAAACATACTGATTTTGTTATTTGAGATTAGTGCTCAAAACTTAGCTTTTAAAAAGCTCTTCTCGAAATCATAGTTTCATTTTTGTTCTATTAAAACTAGACATAGGCTCTGTGGAATTCTTGCTTCCTTTCTTTCTCAAAAGTTTGAAAACATTTTAGTTTAAGCTCTAAAGGACTACTTAGTTTCCTTATAAATCTTGAGAACTGAACTCAACTTGATACTCTTTCCTTAATTGAAGTTTAACTCTTAGGGAATACATAGTTCCCTTATAGATTTTGATAACCTAAATCAACTCTTTAGTCTTTATTTACTTGAAACTTGAGTCTTAAAAAAAAGTTAAAATGTTTAAATAAGACTCTTGAAAACCTTTAAGAACTTAACATTAACTTACTTCTTAACTTTAGACTTGACTCTTAACTTCCTTGACATTGATCTTAACTTTTCTTTAATTGGATTATCGATTCAAGGATCATGATCTCATGTTTATGTATGATTTCATGATGTTTAGATGTACTTTAGAGTGTTTGAATCAACTATGAACGATAGGTACATCACTTAGGAACTCGTAGGGAAAGATAGGGAAAGAACGGGGCTCCAGGGGGTCATGGCGCTCTGAGAGGCGCGGGGTGCCAAAGCCTGACAGACAGAGGCAGCCCTTTGGTTCTCTGATGGGCGCAGCGCGCCAAGCCTTGTCAGGCAGAGGCTGCCCTGAGGGGCTCTGGCAGGCGCGGCACCCCAAGGATTGTCCGACACGATTTTTGACTTTTCTTCTCTGATTTTCAGTTCTAACTCTTCTAAGCTCCCATGGATCCCACTCCAAACACTTAGGATCCCTAAACTCTTCGTGACCCAACACTTTAGACCCAAAAAATCCCGGAAACACGAAACAAAACTACTAGAGATCAACTATAATTAAACAAACAAGAACTTCAAACTTTTCATAAAAAAATTCAAGATTTACTTTTCAATAAGTCTAAATTTCTGTAATGAATCAATTTGGAGGGTGGGTTAAAGAAACCAACACCGAAGGATCTCATATACCTTGATAGGGATTACCCCCGATGAAATCCACCCAACGAATTCTTGTCGTTCTTGCGTCTTCTTCTCCATTCTCTTCTTTTCTCCTTTCTTTCAAAGCCCTAACTTATTTTCTAACTGTAAAAACTGATTGGGATCAGCTTAGACCCCAACTTATTATCCTTAAAATGAAATTAATAATTGATTTAGAAAAAGACCAAAACACCCTTAACAAATCCGGATTTGGAATATCCTCTGCCCAACAGCTCAACTTTCGGAAGTCATTCTCCCTAATACAACCTAGGAATTTCACAAAATTGACGTCGTTGGAAAGATCTTCCGATGAGCTTTCCATACATATAAAGAACTCACTCAAACTCCTCATGAGGTGAAAGTTATGGTAGTTTGAAAATAACCAAAACTCACTTTGAAATATGAAATTTTTTCCAAATTTCCTTACTTATTTCCAAATTTGATTATTCTTGTTTTTCTTAGCTTAAACTTAGTTAATTCTAGATACCAGATGTTACATAGGATTTCTCTAGGTCTAAAATTTTCCAGAGAAACGTGTATCTACTAAATCCATCTGAAATGTAACTTGAAAAAAAATAAAAAACCAATTTGGGAACTTTGGGTTTCAAAAAAATTTGAAAGCAATTTCAGTGAAGCAGATTGAAAAATCAAAAACTTACAAAAACGTGTATCATTTTCGTCTCTTCTCTTCTTCCTTTTTTTTTTTGTAAGTTTTCTGTTTTCAATCAACTTTCAAAATTGTTTTCAATTATTTTTTGGAAATCCTAAGTTCCCAAATTGGGTTTTATTTTTTTCATGTTACATTTATTATGGATTCAAAAGATATACGTTTCTCCGGAAAAGTTTACACCATCAGAAAGCGTAAGACCCATAAGAAAGGCATTTCTAAGGCAATCGTCAATGCCAATGTCACCAAAATTTCATAAACCCTATGTCACGATCCAAAATGAGTCGTGAGTGGCACCCACACTTAACCACCTGAGTGGGCGGACCAAGTAATTCAAACCCCAACATATATCAATAATTCAACTACGAATAACAACAAAAAATACGGATGCTCCAAAACTTGTTAAAGTAATCATCAAATGAACCTCTAAAGTCTATTACATATTATCCCCAAAATCTGAAAGTCACCACACCAAGGACATCTAATATTCAAATACTAAGTCTATGAGTATTAAAGACACCAAAATAAATGAATAAAATAGTTTATATCTGAAAAACTAAGTACATCATGTCATGACCAACAGAATTCATACGAGCTTCAATAAATATCTCATCCTGGAACTTGATATGCTGAAGACTGACTAGAGTTGAGGGAAAGTCGAAGTCATTGGTATACTCGTTGCACTCCACAAAGGAAAAACAAAGAAAATCACAAGTACGGCTCAATACGGGGAAACAAGTACTAGGTAGGTATCATAAGTCAACCCAAAATAGAAACAAATATACAATGAATAATAGTATAAAGTCAACTATGACTTAACAGGTGACAATTAACAAACAACATTAACCTAATACAACAAACTAAAGTAAGTACGCAATCAATCATAATACCAAACACACATCTGGGGACTCATGCGTCCACACCACACTCAATATCTTTTTCCATTAATGTTACCGTGTCTGAACATGACACTCTGATCCAAGATTATCGTGTCCAAACGTGACATTATGATCCAAAAATTTCGTGTCAGAACGTGATACTCCGATCTAAAAATATCGTGTCGGAACGTGACTCTCCGATTCAAAAATATCGTGTCGGAACGTGACACTCTAATCCAAAAATGTCATATCGAAACGTGACACTCCGACCCAAAAATATCGTGTTGAAATGTGACACTCTGATTCAAAACTGTCATTAATTATCACTCATTCGTTAATAATATTTCATCAAGCCTTTTTATATTCAAGGCATCACTTCAATAGAGAGGTTGTTAGAGTATAAATCTCATGGTCTTAGGATGTTAGATCAATCACAAATAACACCACCCAAGTCACACAATCACACAATCAAGTACATATAGAAATTCATGGTGTCGTTCAATGCATATCAATTGTTATTAAGAGTTTATCTATCATATAGAATAAATCATACCCTACCTCTACCGAAGAACCGAAGTTAATCAAGCTACTTCTCCAATACTTTTCCTTTCCTCAATGCTTCTGAACCTTTCCAATCTATCAAACATATGTGCATAATTTAAAAGTTAAAAAGTTTATAAACACTCATATTTTCTATGTCTATCCTAAACCCAAGAACTTAATTAATCCTATAATTAATTTCCTAAAGTTCAAGCCTAAAGATAAGTCTTAATTTCTCCAATTAACATAACTTTAATGATATTCAACTAATGTAATACAAATCTAATATTTAATTACTTATCTCAATATACCAAAATTTGAATCATAATATAATACAAAAATTAAAATGTTCAAATCGAAGCCACTGGTTATGAAACCAGTGGCAAAAAATCAAAACATTGATCGATCCTAAAGTTGGCAGTGACAATCCACTAACATATACATAGACAATGTCCTTTCTTAATCCTTATTGTAACCCATAATCAAACATACCACAATGACTTGAATCTTTAACGGCCCTCAATTCATCACTTTAGTTAACAATCACAATTCAAGCCAATCATCACCCCATTATTATTTACCCACTAACTTAATTATTCATTCCTCACTTTTTAACATCTTAAAATCAATCTCTTCTCACCCCATTGCACTAATTTTTATCCCATAAGAATATTATTCCTCAATTCCGATTTTCTCATCTGATTTCGTTTCCACCCTTTTCTATTGAATTTCTCTGATCCTCTTTCACAGCCGACCTAACATTAATATTAAAAACATTATTAAATTAATCATTACATAGTTAGATATGATGAATGATTATCTGAAGAACTTACGATTTCGCTGCTTAAGTCAGCCACCTGGGTAAGTTTTCTCATGTTAAACCCTTTTTCTTTCTACAAAATATTTATTCCATAGTTGTTATATAAGACTAGTTATAAAAATTGTAAAAGCGACTCATTATTAATTTTAATGTTACTTTATTTAATCACCAACTAAATAAATTATTAAAAGTACCACATTAATTATATAATTATAGTTATGAATAGTCCAATATGCTCATTTAGAACCTACCAAAAGAGTCTTTTATGAAATAAAATTTCTAGTATTGAAATAACCAAATGGGTTATTATATTAGATACCAATTTACCCGTCTTTCTTCCTCGAACTATCAAAAGAAGGCTTGGGTAAGAAAGGGTAGAAGAATCAATAAAATGTGTGATTATCTTTTGTGCATATCATGCTCAGTCTCCCAAGGTCTTAGCTCATCTCCTCTCATATTATGTCCCAAATAGGTTCATATGATTACTCAAGTGGTAGCTATTGTTGTATGTAAATTCAACTAACAACAAAATGTATTCTCAATATCCATCAAAACTAATCATACACACATATGCAATATGTTCTCAAGGACCTTGACATAACCATTACGTGGAAGATTTTTCACATAACCACGATTAAATGTTGAATCAATATTGATTTCAATCTGAAGTGAACCTAAACCAACCACCACACACTCATGATGCACAAACCATCATAAATCTTATGAATATTTCATTCTCACAACATAAGCTTTCCACGAGCATAAGATCTTTAGACATCAGGTACCCACCAAGGAAAAATTAAACTTATCTAACCTCAAGAAGAAAATGATCAAGTAACCATCCATCTAGCAATACACCAGAGCATACAGAACCTCTAACAACATCAAAGCGCTAGATTAGTAGTTATAATAGACAAACCTTAAGAATGACAAAACTAGACACAACGATCCCCACATTCCATCACATACAGACAAAACATGATACCGATGATGAGATAAATCTTATGTCTATCGAACATCTGTAAATTTTTATGGTAGCTCTCCTATAAATTCTCATAAGCAAAGTTGTGCCTGTTAAATCACTAGTATACTTCAACTATTTCAAACAACACCAAATATTTGATAACTTATATCAACAAGTCCACCATATTAGGAGGACAATCATAGAATCAGTACACCCGATCCACTACTAAGGACTCACCCTTAGAAGCGAAAATACACACTGATGTAGAATGTGAATCATATTCTAAACCACACCCAGATTGAAGTAGTTGGTCCATAAGAATGTACATATCCAAGTTCGAATAACTCTAGATAGCCTTCCCATAATGCCCAAATCAAACCTTTTCATTCATCTCTATCTCTTGGATTTTATAGCTACCCACAACCACCAATTTAGTCCCTATTATAATTACACATACTTGATTTATCGAATTCCACATCCATTGAATTCATTACTGTTAATACTAACAAAACATCATAACCATATCTATCATCTACTCTACTCCAAACCATCTTTAGTATCAAAGTATTCTTAGCAAATACATGTTCAAACTATTTTTCTCTCTCTTTATATTTAAGCATTTCATGAATAATATGAGTACCAAACAAGTTTAATAACACCAATTTCAAAATACATGTTCAAACTATGGTTATCTCTCTTTCTATTTAAGCATTTCATGAATAATATGAGTCCCAAACAAGTTTAATAACACTAATTTAAAATTTGATAGCACTTATTCATCGAGATAAAACTATTAAAGCACACCCAAAGTCAACTTCCACTACTTCTACATGTCATGCCTTAGCTACCATTCTAAATCATCACATATCTTCTGCCAACACTTAGGAAAATTCTTGGTCGCGCAAATCAAAACTCAATATTCATAAAAGTCGATAATAAACTCCTAGTGGAGTCTGAACCGAACTAGTTCACATCTCACAGTCATGTTTAAACTTATAGGTGAAAATCAATAAAACTTCCAACTACACCCCAAAGGTTTATACGAGAGGTCTTGTTTTTTCACATTTTCTTTAAAAAAAATTCCTCATGACGTATTGAACATTTCAATACACCAGACTTTTGTTCCTTTTGCTGACTCGCTTACCATTCTTATTCTTTGGCCAAAAATCCTGAATATTTTTTCCTTAGCCTCTAGATCAAAACATTACGTGAACCCCCCCCCCCCCTTAGGTTCTTTAACAATCAAAAGTAATCAAATTTATTGCTCAAATTAGGAACAAGTCCTTCCAAATGGTAATACTCAATATGATTAATCATTCCTTACCTTACCAATCCATACCTTGACAAAACAAACTATCACAAACCTAAACTCACAATGAAAATTTTGAATTATAAACGTAACTATGTAACTCAATCTCCTTATCTATCAACATAAGTCATATATTGAAGATTTTTATAAATTCACGTATCTTTTCTTATCATCGATCAGCTCTTCATAAATTATATCATATCCTTCTCTAAAAATCCAACTATAGTCATTAACAAACTCAAAATCGCAAGAGAACTTATCATCACACTCGAGGTGAACGTATGTACACTCTTTTCTTAAGTATTATTCGATAGTTTTTAACCAATCTAATAAATTAGTACACAATTACCATAACCATAGTAAAATCTATGAAACCACACGTCTCTGAACCAAATTATCAACCTCCTGAAGATATCAATTTAAAAATTGCAATTAGAGAAAATCTTATTGTTTTCACCTCTTTCTAAAGGCTACACAACATTCTACATTTTTTTCATTATGACTCTAGATTCTTCAAACTTTATTCGAGAGGTGCCCCAACATCTCCTAAACCTTGTCATACAACCACATTACTTACTAAATAGTAGAAAATCACAACCTTAGGTACTCGTAACTCTTTATTATCATATAAAATTCATTTAACCAATAAATTCATATCATATAGTTGCATCCCAATTACAATTTCTCACGAACTTTTTTTACCATCATGCTCAGTTAGCCCTTGTCATCACTACAAAGCGAACCTTTTCTCGACTTGACACCTTAAAATCAGGTATACCAATTAAATTCAAGAGACTAATCCAATTTTATACGCACTTTCTTACTAAAATTTTCAATTTGCTTCACCCAAATATACTCGCTAGGAATTTTTTTCCTATAAGTTTTTCTTTGTAGTATCAATCTACCCTTTGAAACTTCAGATAAAATCACCAGTCCTCAAAATACAGTTGACAACCTAAATGAATTTATATCGTACATAAGATTCACCACTAAAAATATTCTTTGAAAATAATGCTTAACCCAGTCGTCCGTAGTAATAAACCAGTTGGTTTCTCAAATGTAGAATCAACATCGGATCTCATTATCTAAACATGTCATACCACTAATAACTCCTTAAGTATTTAGTATTTACACTTGACAATCGATGTATTCATTTCTGCATAACACTATAACCACACCTTGAAAGTCTTCAATTCATCACAAAACATGCCTATCAAGAAGATCATACCCGAATAGCTCACACAATTCAACCTTTGAATAACTATAAAACATTATCAGATCTATCATGTCTTTAACCCCAAGAAATTTGTATTCTTTATTAGATCAGTTAGTTAACAAAGTAACATACTTCATAACTCTAATCAAGTACGCATCACTATTGTTCTAATAGTTGTATCATCACCTTCTTTAATATACACTTAATATATTAAATTATAGTAGTGATTCTGACTTTACTTGGTGCAACATAATTCGCTAAACAACCTATACGTGTTAAGAAAACTCTACCAACTATATTTTCTAAAGTAATGATGTTCATTTTCTAGTTGTCCCTCACGAAACTTTTTACATGTGTCACATATCTAGATAAAGTTCAAAGTTTGACCTCATAGGCTGCAACACATTTTTCGTTCTCTATATTCAGGAAACAATCTCTCCTCTTATCGTTCAAAGTTTGGGGTATATAATTGGATGAAGAAGCTAGAAAATGTTACCTTAAGTGATAGGAAGTGCCTTTACTAATCGGCACTCATGAAGAATGATCGGCATTGATGAAGAATGAGGGTTCTAACTTTATGAACTTAATAAAAAGAATTATATGATCACTAACCATTACAATGCATGCAGTCAATTGAAATAATAAACCTATTTCAAGGACACTTTTCTTTTTGGTGATTGTTGTTTCAGCTTCTAATACTCTAGTACTAACCATATTTGAAATAGAGTAAAGAAGTTAAGATACCAATTTGTGTCACCTAGATACCAATTGGATTAAAGTACTAGGACGAAAGAAAGAAGGAATGAAGTTTTACTAAAAACATGTAGCCTCTCAAAGAAAAGTTAAGGCGCCTCCTTACCATTCCGCAAGACTCTACTAGACTTGTCCTTTTGTGATGAGATCATCGAACCTAATACTCTGATACCACATTTTTCACAACCCAAAATAAGTCGCGAGTGTCACCACACTTAACCACCTAAGTGGGCGGACCAAGAAATTCAAACCCCAACCTATACCAATAATTCAACTAGGAAAAACAACAATAATGTGGAAGCTCCAAAACTTATTAAAGTAACCATAAAATGAACCTCTAAAGTCTATTACATATTATCCCCATAATCTGAAAGTCATCATATCAAGGACATCTAATATTCAAATACTATGTCTATGAGTATTGAAGACACCAAAATAAATTAATAAAATAGTTTATATCAGAAAACTAAGGGCATCATGTCATAACCAAGAGAATCCACACGAGCTTGAATAAATATCTCCACCTGAAGCCTGTTATGCTGGCAACTGGCTAGAGTTGGGGACAAGTCGAAGTCATTGGTAACTTGTTGTACTCCGCAAAGGAAAACAAAGAAAAACCATAAGTAGGCCTCTGTACGGGCCAAAATGTACTTAGTAAGTATCATCGGACAATCCAAAATAGAAACTAATATACAAAGAATAATAGTATAAAGTTAACTATGACACTTAACAGGTGACAATCAACAAACAACATTAACTAGTGACAACACTAAGTAAGTACGCAATCAATCACAATATCATACACACATATGGGGACTCATGCCTCAACACATCATTATTTGGGAAATGGTTTCTTTGAGATTGAGTACATTAAGTTAACTCAATTTCTTTTTCCTTTAATGTTACTGTGTCGGAACATGACACTCCGATCCAAGAATATCGTGTCGGAACGTTACACTACGATGCAAATATATCGTGTCGAAACATGACGCTTCGATCCAAAAATATCATGTCGGAACGTGACACTTCGATCCAAAATTATCGTGTCGGAACGTGACACTCCGATCCAAAAGTACCGTGTCGGAACGTGAAACTCCATCCAAAACTATTATTAATTTATCATTTATTATCACCTATTCGTTAATAATATTTCATCAAGCCTTCTACATTCAAGGCATCTCTCCTTTATCATTTATTATCACCTATTCGTTAATAATATTTCATCAAGCCTTCTACATTCAAGGCATCTCTCCAATATTTTTTCTTTCCTCAATGCTTCTAAACCTTTACAATCTATCAAACATATGTGCATAATTTGTAACTTAACAAGTTTATAAACACCGATATATTCTATGTCTAGTCTTAATGAAAAACTCACCTAATCCTATAATTAATTTCCTAAAGTTCAATCCTAAAGGTAAGTCTTAATTCCTTCAATTAACATAACTTTCATGATATTCAACTAATATAATACACACCTAATACTTAATTACCTATCTCAATAAACCAAAATATGAATCATAATATAATGCCAAAATTAAAATGTTAAAATTGAAGCCACTGGTTATGAAACCAGTGGCCAAAATTCAAAACATTGATCGATCCTAAAGTTGGCAGTGACAATCCACTAACATATATATACACAATATCCTTTCTTAATCATTATTTTAAACCATAATCAAACTGACCACAATGACTTGAATCTCCTACTGCCCTCAATTCATCACATTAATTAACCATCCCATCCCAAGCCAATCATCACCCCATTATAATTTACCCGCTAACTTAATTATTCATTCATCACTTTTTAACATCTTAAAATCCATCTCTTCACCCCATTGCACTAATTTTATCCCATAAGAATATTATTCCTCAATTCGAATTTTCTCATGTCTGACTTCGTTTTCACCCTTTTCAATTCAATTTCTCTAATCCTCTTTCACAACCGACCTTACATTAATACTTAAAACATTATGAAATTAATCAATGCACAGTTAGATGTGATGAATGATTACCTGAAGAACTCATGATTTTGTTGCTTAAGTCGTCACCCAGGTAAGTTTTCTCCCCTCAAACCCTTATTCTTTATACAAAATATTTACTCCATAATTGTTATATAATATTAATTATAAAAATAGTAAAAGAGACTCATTATTAATTTTAATGTTATTTTCTTTAACAGCCAACAAGATAAATTATTAAAAGTCCAAAATGCTCATTTAGAACCTATTGAAAGAGTCTTTTATGAAATAAAATTTCTAGTACTCAAAACGAGCAAATGGGTTGTTACACCCTAGATGTAGATAAATCGGTAAAGGTAGTACCTAAAACTGATCGGAATTATTTGATTACTCATTCCACCTCTGAAGATGTGTTTGAAGGCGGCATAAAATTGAGGGAAAATGGTAGTTGTAGTGATGGGGAGGTGGTTACAACAAGTTTAAATGAGTGGAACTCATATGTGAGACTAGAAATGTTAGAAAGAGGTTAGAGGGCGAGCTAGATCATATTAGGATAATGGTGAAGATGATTGAAGTTAAGGAGACTTCATTTAACAATGGTAACAATAAACCTAGTGTAGTTTCAATTGTTCATCGTCCTCAGTGGCGGATCCAGGATTTAAAGGTTGTGTGTGCTCACTTCCTTTAACATAAACTTGTTAGCAATCACAAACAGTAAATGTATACTAACTCAAACTCTTTAATAAAAAATGTAAATGTATACTAACTCAAACTCTTTAATAAAAAAATAAAAAAAATAAAATATAGATCAATGTTATCATTATAAAAAAATAACCTCTACTTACAAGTCACAATGACCTACTACTAATTGGTCAAGTCATAATTGTGCTCGACGAATTTTCATATGTTGAAAACGATAAATAATTGCATCATTACTTACATTTGCAAATATATTACGCTCTACATAGCAAACTAAACAACCATTCAAAAATTCATCACTAATACTATGACGGAGTTCATTTTTAATGTACTTCATGGATGAGAAAGCTCGTTCCACAGAAGCAGTAGCAACGGGAATAATGAGAGTCAACTTGATAAGCAAATAAACAAGTGGCCATGTTTGATGTAGATCTGACTTGATAAATACTTTAGCAAGATCACTAATTCCCTTCAAGTTGAAGAACCTCTCGTCAGAACCACGAGCATAAACTATAAAGCTATCAAGCTGAAAACTGAGATCCCGAAGCTTGTTACTGTCAAACTCATTCATATAATATTCAGCCAACCTCATTATCTTGCCTTTATCAAAACTACCGAATGAATTAACTGGATTCAAACTAGCCATACCGAGAAGTAAGTCAGTACTGACAGCATCAAAACGATTATTAAGCTCTTGAAGATGCAAATCAATAACAACATAAAATATTTCAACACGCAAATGATGATAATATGTAACATCAAGAGCTTTACGCTTTGACTTTCCAGGAAAGTAGCTAGCATTCATCTCCAGAATGACTATATCATGTTTATCACAAAAAGAAGAGACATCATCCATTAATGATTCGAATTCATTATCCCTCATATTTTGTAATCTTTGCTTTGTAAGAGCAAGAAATCCCATAGCATTGACAATATCTTGATCCATCCTTTGTAATGAGGAGCTCAATTCATTTTTCATCATAAGAACTTTCCACATTAAGTGCAGCATAAAGGCAAAATCAAATTTCTTAATCGTATCCACAAGAGTTTTAGCAAGAAGTCTATCAGTATAGTTTGGACACTCGCATCCAGTAAATTCAAGCACATGAATAACAGATGGAAATAGAACAATAAGATTATCCAATGTTCTATAATGAGAACCCCAACGAGTATCACCTGGTCGTTGAAGTCCACGTTCTTGATTTAATCCTCGCCCGGTATGCACTTCTCCTGATATGAGCAACTCCTCTAACTGTTCAGCTTGGTGCTTCCGAAGTAAATCCCTGCGCTTAAAAGATGCTCCAACAATATTTAACACATTAGTAACTAAGCAAACAAAATCATCTACATTCGAATCCTTCTTTGCAAGAGCCACTAGTGTTAACTGCAATTGGTGGGCAAAACAATGAATGCAATATTCTGATGGAGTCTCATTCAAAATCAAAGTTTTAAGACCATTTAGATGTCCTTGCATATTGCTAGCTCCATCATAACCTTGCCCACGTATTTGGGATGGACTTAATGAGTGATCTGAAAGAAAAGAGTAGATTTCTTCCTTTAATGAACAAGCAGATGTATCACTAACATGAACAATACCAACAAATCGTTCTATCACTTCTCCTTCTTTGTTAACATATCTCAAAACAAGTGCCATTTGCTCCTTCTATGATATATCTTTTGATTCATCGACTACTATCCCAAAATAATCCCCATCTAAATCTTCAAGAATAGATTTGATTGTTTCCTTAGCACAAGAATCAACAATATCCTTTTGAATACTTGGAGAACACATCATTTCATTTTTTGG
The DNA here is from genome assembly GCF_001406875.1 of Solanum pennellii. Classification (NCBI taxonomy): domain Eukaryota; kingdom Viridiplantae; phylum Streptophyta; class Magnoliopsida; order Solanales; family Solanaceae; genus Solanum; species Solanum pennellii. The sequence goes on along the minus strand of NC_028645.1, from coordinate 59,037,586 downwards.
AGCTTTTTCTAAAATAATGCTTCCAACATCTTTATTAATATCTCCATACCATTGTAAAAGTTCAAGAAAAATACCTCTATTTGAAGAAGATCGACTCTAATCATGTCCACGAAATGATAATCCTAATTTCAAGAGAAATCTTGTCACATCAACTGAAGCACTCAAACGACGTCCAGACTCACTTTTTTCTTTCTTGGATTTTTTATCAAATGAAGTGCGTATTGATTGTGATTCATTCATCAAATCAAGCATCTTGTTGAAACACTTGTAGTGGATGCTATTTACATCTCCAACATGAGCTCTAAATCTTTCTGTAGCTTTGTTCCAAGCTCTAAAGCCGGTCTTCGTAAAAGCAGCATAAACCACATCTCCACGACTTTCATATTCATTTTTAAACAAGTAGCAACACAAACAGAATGCAACATCTTTTGTTATGCTATACTCCAACCACTTACGATCCTTAAACCAATTAGGAAAGAACTGCTGCATTTCCTTCCCAAACTTAGTTTTAGGAAATTTATGATCCTTAGGTTGGCAAGGCTTTTTATGAATATAATATCTCCTAATATCATCACGTATATTAGGATTATACTCTGCAATGGGCTTTCTAATTCCCGGATCAGCTTCAAGAGATTCTAAATCAACATCTGAAATAAATATTTTCTTTTGAATTTTCGGAGCTATGGTTGAAGCAGTAGATGGATTGGTAGAGCTAGAACATGGATACCCAATTTTTGATCTTGTGACATACTTATCCATCTCAATTTATAAAGATAAATTCCTACAAAAAAAACAATATTATCACATAATTAATTCACATAATTCAATAATTTTTTATTAAAATCTATAATTTTCTATCGATGACCCAAACAACAATCAACAATTAATATATCTATTTGATTTTTCAACACCACAAGCAATAATTAGCAATATATGAGTTAATGAGCACCAAATACGTATACATTCTAAAATTTAATTTTTGAATCAAGTAATTGGTAAGAAAAATATTTATTTCAAAAGTATTCAAAAAATATATTTTTAATCTAAAGTCTAAACATATTTATCAAGTAATGAAAATATTATGTGGAATCTATTTTAAGAATTATGACTTAAGAGTACCATCCATAAGCAATGTAAATCTTAAAACGTAACTTCCCAAACTCTTTTTTTTCATTAACTAACTTTAATCAATCATCAAATTTTATTACCTTACTTTTGTATTCTGATTTTGAAAAGAAAATAGGTTGAAGTTTGTTGTTGGGCAGTTACCCTGACGGTTTTCTCTTTGAAACAAGAAGAAGAAGAAGAATGAATGACTTCGTAGTTTGCTAAGAGAAATAATCCCATAAAAGTGGGCAGTGCAAAAGGTTTTAAAGCATAGGAAAAGTTGAAAGTAAAAAAGAAAGAAAAATTATGCTACCTAAACTAATTAAGAATAGGAAAAGTCAAAACAAGTAAGAATAGGAAAAGTCAAAACAAGTACAAAATTGGGAGTTAAATAAGCCCTTAATTAGAAAAAGGAAAATAAAGATAAAAAAAGTCGTAAAATTCGTTGGAATTATTTTTATTTTTTTTAAAAAAAGAAGAGTTAAATAAGCCCTTAATTAGAAAAACGATTTTTTAAAAAAAAAAACAGGTGTAAAATTCGCTTGAAAAAAATTTAAAAAAATGAAATGCTACTGGCGGGATTCAAACCCTCGCCAGTGGCTTCGCGCGCCTCTTATTGCAGAGGTTTAAACAGCTCACCCACGGTTGCTTTTGTTCTATGGGTGCTCATTTAAATTATAATAACATATGTATCATATTTTTTTATATATATATACAAAAAAATTCAAAAATCAATGGGAGCTCGAGCACCCGCGTCTGGCTTACTGGGTACGCCCCTGATCGTCCTAGTATCTTTTGTAAATATCCACAATTTACTAGATATATGATCAATTGATCACCTACTCTTAGTTACAACTATGCGGGTTGTTAATTTTTTTCAAAACACGCTAAATAAGGTACGTCGACGGAAGCATGTCTGCCTCAGTGTGAACTATCTCTTATATAATAAAAGAATATGTATATTATATATTATTATATTTATTTTTTATATAATATAATTTTATCGTCGAATGATGTTTCGCTAATAAATATTCTTTGGTTTATGTAGTAGAGCTTAGACAACACCTTTAAACTCTTTAAGATAATTCCTTATTGATTCATGAGAATGCATTTTTTATCGATACTTTATTTATTTTATCGCCAATCATAGGGATGTCAATGATTCAATTTGACTAGGTATTTCAATAAAAAAATAATATTTGTAGAGATTTCAATAAAATTTTATAAATAGTTTTATATCACCTGTTTTTTGGTTATATGACTAGTGTATGACATAAGTGAATTTATAAATAATTGTATAATATCATTAATATTATGAATTCAATTATTTCATTTTTAATAAAAATCTGTTTTTCAAAAACTAGTCATATGCTTTAAAAAATCAACGACCATCATATCAAATATATATTTTCTACTAACGCTTTTCAAAACTACTTATTTTCTATTAAATAATTTTTTAAAATACCTTATTTTATGAAAATAAGCATCTTTCTTAGAAAAGTAGATATTTTTTTTATTATTTTAAAGCTTGATCAAACAGACTATAAATCCATCTATATTTTTCAGATTCTCTTAGTAATTGAGAAATAAAAACTTCATAAAGAGTACTATTCTATATTTAATGTGAAGAGGTCCATTAAGATGTCCATAATTAAAGTATTTTTCGTCATCGATCGTTGATTTGTTACTCAATGTAGTTAAAAGATACAAACAAATATTACTGGAATTCAAAATAATAAAGCAATAGCTAAAGAATATGAACTTATAATTAAAAAGCATTGCTAAAACGGATTCCATAATTAAGAAAAACAATAAACACTAATTAAATTAAAGTAGAACAACACGCGGGGTTGTAATTAAGAGTAGGTGGTTGATTGATCAAATAACTAGTAAATTTTGGATATCTATAAGCGATACATGGACGATGATTATCGATAACTAGACTATGTTTGTTGTTATCATTGTAAACTGGAGTCTCCTTAACTTCAATCTTCATCACTATCCAATCTAGCTCACCCTCTAACCTCCTCCTTACATTTCTAATCTCAACTGTTGACTTACTCATGTAACTTATCATAAGCACCTCCCCACCTTAATAGCTATCAGCTTCCCTGAATTCTTCACCACCTTCGGGCACATCCATTACAACTATCAGCTGTTAGGTTGTGGAGCCTGATTAATATTTGATGTACTATGTATTCTCTATAACCAAAAAAACTCTTAATAATTAATATATACCCCACCGTCGTGGATGTTTACTCACGAAGCGTTACAACGAAATATTGGTTTCTCTCTTTCTCTCTCTAGATCTCTCATATCTTTCTCTAGAAAGTTCTTGTATCTTCATTCATCAAGATTATCTGTTTGTGTGGATTCGATCCTAATAACTGGTATCAGAGCTAATGAGATTCAACACGATCACTGAAGATGGATAGTTCGAATCTTGGAATCGAGAAGTTTGATGGATCCGATTTCAGTTTCTGGAAGATGCAGATCGAAGATTATCTGTATCAGAAAGATCTTCATGAACCGTTGAACGGGCTGAAGCTGGAATCCATGACGGAGGAGAAGTAGAAGCTCAAGGATTGCCAAGCTCTAGGGTTGATCCGGTTGACTTTTGTCAAGAAACGTGGCGTTCAACATCGTGAAGGAGAAGACTACGTCCAATCTGTTGAAGGCACTGTCAAACATGTAAGAAAACCCATCGGCGATGAACAAGGTATATTTGATGTGTAGATTGTTCAATTTACAGATGTCTGAGAATGGATCTGTTTCTGATCATATAAATGAGTTCAATATGATTGTGAGTCTACTCAATTATGTGGATATTAATTTCGAAGATGAAATAAGGCGTTGATTTTGATGTCATCTCTTCCCGAGTCTTGGGATACTTTTGTTGCTGCGATTAGCAGTTCTCGTGGATCTGAGAAACTTAAGTTTGATGAAATTTGTAATGTTGTCCTTCGCAAAAGTATTCGCAAATGAGAAGTGGGAGATTTATCGGGAAGTGCTCTCAACGTTGACCGAAGGGGGAGAAGTAAGATGAAAGACCAAAATCAACATGGTCGATCAAAATCAAAGAATCGAGAAAAATCTCCGAATAGATCAAATGTGACTTGTTGGAACTGTGGAGGAAAAGGGCATTTTCGAATGAGCTGTACAAAGACAAAGAATAAACAGAATCAGAAATCTGGAGATGACAATGATTCTGTAAACTCAGCAGAGGACATTGGGGATGCTCTAATCCTTAGTGTGAACAGCCCGGTTGAATCATGGATTTTGGATTCTGGTGCATCTTTCCATTCGTCTCCAATCAAGGAGTTGCTCCAAAATTTCAAATCTAGGAATTTTGGAAGGGTATATCTTGCTGACAATAAAGCTTTAGAGATTGAAGGAAAGGGGGATGTTTGCATAAATACCCCGTCGGGAAACCAGTGGACATTGCAGGATGTCAGATATGTTCCTAGGCTCAAGAAAAATTTGATCTCTGTTGGTCAGTTGGGTAGCATATGCAGCAGAGTTTGGGAAAGGTTCGTGGAAGATTGTAAAAAGTGCTATGGTAGTAGCTCGTGGCACCAAATCTGGAACCTTGTACACCACTGCAGGGTGTATTAACATGGCCGCTGTTGCTGAAGGTGCTTTCGGTTCATGTTTGTGGCACAATAGACTTGGACACATGAGTGCTAAAGGAATGAAGATGCTGGTTGCAAAAGGAGCATTAGAAGGTCTAAAGTCTTTTGATATGGGTCTTTGTGAGAGCTGTGTTATGGGTAAATAGTAAAGAGTAAGCTTCACAAAGACTCCTAGAGAGCCAAAGAATGTGAGGTTGGAAATGGTCCATACACATGTTTGGGGACCATCTCCAGTATCATCACTTGGAGGATCCAGATTCTATGTTACCTTCATTGATGATTCCAACAGAAAGGTATGGGTTTACTTCTTGAAGCATAAGTCAAATGTTTTTGCAACTTTCAAGAAGTGGAAAGCTGAAGTTGAGAATCAAACCGGTTTGAAAGTCAAATGCCTAAAGTCTGATAATGGAGGAGAGTATGACAAATCAGAGTTCAAGGCATTCTGTGCAGCTGAGGGAATCAGATTGATGAGAACAGTTCCTTGTAAGGCAAGGCAGAATTGAATTGTTGAGAGGATGAACAGAACATTAAATGAGCGTGCAAGGAGTATGAGGATACAGTGTGGGTTGCCCAAAACATTTTGGGCGGATGCTGTGAGCACAGATGCATACTTGATCAACAGGGGACCATCAGTTCCTTTAGGGTTTAAGATTCCAGAAGAGGTGTGGACAGGAAAGAACTCAACTACACAAAGTTGAGAACTTTTGGTTGCACTACTTATGTTCATGTTGATCCAGAAAAGAGAGACAAGCTTGATGCCAAGGTTGTGAAGTGTTACTTCATCGGCTATGGTCTTGATTTGTTTGGTTACATGTTTTGGGATGAGAAGAACATAAATATCCTGAGACATTGTGACGTGACATTTGATGAGTCTGTCCTGTACAAGGATAGAGAGATGAAGGTTCTAGAGATTACAAAGCAAGTGGGAGTTGAGGTTGAGTTGGAGAAGAGTAACCCCAGAGATGTTGAAGTAGATACTCAACCAAATCCTACTGAAGAATCTGAAGTGGAGCAAGTTACACTTGAGCAGGTGTTATGGAGATCATCCAGAACCATCAGGGCACTAGATAGGTATTCACCTTCATTACACTATCTATTGCTGACTGATGAGGGGGAACCAGAGTCTTTTGATGAGGACCTACAGGTGGAGGATTCGATCAAGTGGGAGCAAGCCATGGATGATGAGATGAGGTCACTTGAGAAGAATGACACATGGGTGTTGACTGAGTTACCTGTAGGGAAGAGAGCTTTGCTGAACAAGTGGGTGTTCAGAATCAAGACTGAACCAGATGGCAAAAGTAGGTTCAAGGCTCGTTTAGTGGTTAAAGCATATTCACAAAGGAAAGGTATTGATTATGCTGAAATATTTTCTCCTATTGTGAAATTAACCTCTATTCGAATTATGTTGAGTATTGTTGCATCGGAGAATTTGCATCTAGAACAAATGGATGTAAAAACAGTGTTTTTACATGGAGATCTGGACAAAGTGATCAATATGCAGCAACCGGAAGGATTTGTGGTTCCAGGCAAGGAACACATGGTGTGCAAGCTCACCAGGAGCTTGTATGTACTAAAGCAAGAACCAAGGCAGTGGTACAAGAAGTTTGACTCTTTCATGACCAAGAGTGGACTTTGCAAAGCAGAAACGGATTTGTGTTGTTACTTCAAGACATACACTGATTCATATGTCTTTCTACTCCTGTATATGGATTATATGTTGATTGCAGGATCTAGTATGAGGGAGATTAATAATTTGAAGACAAGGTTGCCTGCAGCGTTTGAGATGAAAGATTTGGATCCACCGAAGCAGATTTTGGGGATGAGGATTTCTCGGGATAGATTTGCTGGCACTTTAAATCTATCTCGGGAGTTGTACATTGAGAAGGTGTTGAGTAGATTCAGGGTTAATGATGTTAAACCCCGGACTACTCCATTGGCAAATCACTTTAAATTATCAAAGGAGCAGTCACCCAAGACAGCCGAAGAGCGTGAGCATATGGCACTTGTTCCATATGCTTCAGCAGTTGGGAGTTTGACGTATGCTATGGTCTGCACTAGACCTGATATAGCACATGCAGTGGGAGTTGATAGCAGGTACATGGCGAACCCGGGGAAAGAGCATTGGGAAGCTGTGAAGTGGCTTTTGAGATATATGAGAGGTACATCCAGTACTTCACTTTGTTTTTGCAAAGGCAAGGTGACTCTACAGGGTTTTATGGATGCTGATCATGGTGGGGAGTACATCCAGGTACATTTAAACCATAGGTGGAACAACAGTGAGTTGGATGTCCAGGCTTCAGAAGTGTGTTTCTCTTTCATCTACTGAAGCTGAGTATGTGGCAATAGTTGAAGCTGGGAAAGAGATGATATGGCTGGCAGATTATCTGAAGGAATTGGGCAAGAAGCAGTGCGAGAAGATTCTTTACACAGAGAGCCAGAGTGTCATACAGTTGGTGAAAAATCCAATCTATCATTCGAAGACAAAGCACATCAGAAGGCAATACCATTTCACTCGCGGGGCAGTGGAGGATGGTGATATGTGTTTGGAGAAGATAGAGGGTGCAAAGAACCTGGCAGACATGTTAACGAAATGTGTTGATATTGGGAAATTAGGGTTATGCAAAACCTCGGTTGGTCTTCTGTAGTTGTTGCTACAGATGTTGTGGTGCGGTAAAGATGTTGATGATGAAGAGATTTTTTTTGAGAATGTATTTTTTGGATGACTACATCAGTCTCCAAGTGGGAGAATTGTTAGGTTGTGGAGCCTGATTAATATTTGATGTAATATTTATTCTCCATTTATTCTCTTTAACCAAAAATACTCTGAATAATTAATATATACCCCACCGCCGTGGAAGTTTACTCACGGGGTGTTACCACAAAATATTGGTTTCTCTCTTTCTCTCTCTAGATCTCTCATCTCTTTCTCTAGAAAGTTCTTGTGTTCTTCATTCATCAAGTGTGTGTGTGTGGATTCGATCCTAACATCAGCTTCCCTCAATTCTTCACCACCTTCAGGCACATACCCCGAGTTGGAGTTAGTAATCAAATAGTTCTGATTAGTTTGAAGTAAAATCATTATTGGTAGCTCTGCATCTAGGGTTTCTGAAACTTTGGTGACATTGGCAGTGGCGATGGCCGAAGAAATGTCTTTCTTCAGGATGTTATGATTTCTACGAGTTTAAATTTTCCTGGAGAAATGTGTGTATCTTCTAAATCCATCCAAAATGTAACCTGATTTTTATTGGGAACTTAGGGTTTCTAAAAATATTGAAAACAATTTTAGCGAAGAAGATTGAAAAATTGAAAACTTACAAGAACGTGTATCACTTTCGTTTCTTCTCTTCTTCCTTTTTTTTGTAAGTTTTTTATTTTCCAATCTGCTTCGCTGAAACAGTTTTCAATTTTGCAGGAGACCTTAAGTTCCCAAATTGGATTTTTTGGAGTTACATTTTGGATGGATTCAAAAGATATACATTTTACTAAGAAAGTCTACACCCAGAGAAATCGTACAACCTTGAAGAAAGATGTTTTTACGACGATCGATGTTGCTAATGTCACAAAGGTTTCAGAAACCTTAGATGCAGAGCAACCGATAAAGGTAGTACATCAAAATGATCAAAATCATTCGATTACTAATTTCATCCCAAGGGATGTGCTCGAAGGCAGTGTATTATTCATGGAAAATGGTAGTTGTAGTACAGTGGTAGGGAGGTGGTTACGATAAGTTTAAATGAGTCAAAGTCAATTGGTGAGATTAAAAATGTTAGGAGGAGGTTAGAGGGAGAGCTAGATCATGTGAGGGAAATGATAAAGAAGATTGAAGTTCGGGAGACAGTTTACCATGGTAACAACAAACGTAGTCTAGTTTTGAGTTCTCATCATCCTAGTATCTCATGTAGACATAAAAAATTTACAACTATATGATCAATGGACCACCTACTATTAGTTATAACCCCGCGGGTTGTGAAATATTTATTCTGAAACACGTCGAAGAAAGTAAATCAATAGAGGCATGCCTATTTCAGCACAAATTATCTCTTATATAAGAAGAGAATGTATAGTATGTACTATAATATTTGTTTTTTATATAATTTATTTTTCGTCAAATGATGTTTTAGCTAATAACCGTTCTTTAATTTATGCAATATATCTTGGACAATACCTTATAACTCTTTATAAAAAATCCTTATTTATTCATGAGAATGCATCTTTTATTGATAATTTATTTATTATATCGCCAATCATAGGGATGTCAGTGGTTCAATGTGACAAGGTATTTCAATACAATGTTGTTGTTTTTTAGATATTTCTGTATAATTTTATAAATAATTTATATTACCAATTATTGATTATATGATTAGTTTAATGTCATAACTGAATTTATAAATAATTGTATATTACCTGATGTTAAAAAAAATGATCATCACATCAAATATTTTCAGCGACGATCATCACATCAAATATTTTCTTCTTACACTTAGTATCTATTGAAAATTTTCACATTTCTCGTTCACACGTTATATTCCATTAATAATAAGTAATGAAATATCTATCTATTTATAATAGGAGAAGAAAAAAGTGATACATATCTGCACAACAAAAATTCAACAATTATAAAATTCAAAAAATAATTTCAATTTTTTAAAAATTTATATCAAAAATTAACAAAAAAAAAAAGTAAAAAGAAGTAACCAACTAAATTTGAAATTAAAATCTTATTACAAAAAAAAATGTTAAAAATTGTGGATCTTCGTGAGGGGAATGGGTAGTTTTTTTGTTTTTTTGATGGAGTAGTTTCTTTTTCATTTTTATAAACTTTATTTTGCATTAGTAATCAAAAACTAAATTTTAAAACTGATTCTCAAAAAAAATGAATAAAATAAGTTAAAAACCGTGGATCTTCATACGTTATATGAGATTGTTTTTTTCATTTTTTAAAATATATTAAGTTGTATCCATATAATGCACCTTAGTTAATAATATAAAAAAAAAGACTTCCGATCCAAAAAAGTAATTAAAAAAACCCACAACCATTAAATAATCAATTTAAAATTTGAATTTCAAATATTAACTAACTTTATCCGTAAAAAAAGGTCTGAACTTCCTAACCCACATCAATAAGAAACAAACTATCTTTTGTACAATAGGAAAAGTAAAAAGTGTCACATGTCAACACAATAAAAACAAACTTTTAATTAATTAAAATTAACTACATGTAATAGGATTAAATAATGAATTTTTATTTCATTTATATTATAAAAGAAAGCTCAGAATGATATAATATAATAATGAGAAGAAGACAAGAAGTATATAGAAGGGAGAACTTTTCTTAGTCAAGTGTGTCTTCCAAATGGTGAGTGATATATCTATTTATAGTGTTGAGATATCACTCTCAAATGTTATATAATTAATAGAAACATAGTTATAAAAGTTCTTATCATATTGGAAGCACCAATACAATAATCCAATTTGTTTGGATAAATCTAATGGATACAATGGATTTATAACACTCCCCTTTAGTTGTCCATAGATAATATGCCTCGTTAAAACTTTACTAGGAAAAATCCACTGGAAAAAAGCCTAGTGAAAAAAAAAGAGTACAGATATCATAATACGCTTTGAATGTTGCCTCGTGAAAAACTTTACCATGAAAACTCAATTTGGGAAAAAATCATAGTAAGGGAAATAGTAAAACGTGTATTTCACTCCCCCTAATGAAAACTTCAGTTGATATCTCGGAGAAAGCAAATTCCAATCTTGAATCTCAACTTCTCAAACGTTGATGTTGGCAATGTCTTAGTAAATAAACCAACAAGATTATCACTTGAACAGTTTGTTGAACTTCTATCCGACCATTTTGTTGAAGATCATGTGCGAAAAAGAACTTTTCTTAAGTATGCTTTCTCCGTCTCCTTTGATGTATCCTCCTTTCAATTGAGTTATACATGTAGCATTATCTTCGTACATTGTGGTAGGTATATTCTTTTCTAAATAAAAATCACACATATGTTAAATATGGTGGGTCATTGATCTCAACCAGACTCACACTCAACTTGATTCATGGATGTCTATTATTTCTGAATGATTAGAAGAAGTGGATACCAACATTTGCTTCATTGATCGCCAATATATTGTCGTGTCTCCATATGTAAGCAAATAACATGTTTGTGACCGAGCTTTATGGGATCAGATAAATACCCTGCATCTGCGTAATATTGAGTTTTGAGTTGGATTCATCGGAATAGAATAAACTCGTGTCCATGTTCACCCGAAGATATAGAAGTATCTGTTTGACACCATTTACATGTCTTTTTTGTTGGGGAGGAAATGAATCTTGTCAGTAGACTTACTGCAATACAGATATATTGATCGAGTATTGCCAGCAAGGTACATTAGTGCCCCGACTGCACTAAGGTAAGGAATGTTATCACCAAGTAGCTCTTCACCCTTCTCTTAAGGTCAAAATGGATCTGTATCGATGTCTATAAATCTTACCACCATTGGGGTACTCAATGGGTGAAATTTATCCATGTAAAATCGCATAAATATCTTTTTTTGTATATGTTCATTAATGGACAAGTATTCCATTTGACAAATTCTCAGTCTGCAGGCCAAGACAAAATTTTGTCTTGTCGAGATCTTTCATTTCAAATTCACTTTTCAGACACTCAACATCTTCTAAAAACTCTTTACGAGTGCCAATGATGTTCAAATCATCAACATACACGACTATTATCATATATTCTGATTATGATTCCGAGCATTAAATGAAAATGCAAAGACAAATTAGGTCATGTTGTAACCTTTTGGTGCTCCCCAATATACATGCAAGTGTACATCGTGCAAATAATATAAAATCTTTAAGAAACGAGTTATCGTTCCCAAAGGACTCATGATCAAATTATATTTAACACTTAATTCTATAATTAAAGATAAAATTAACTATTTCAAAAGTTGATGAGTTATGATTAACTACGACTAGTATTCACTAAATGAAAGTAAACAATGATGAACGACTTTAATATGTTGTTTCAAGCAAGTTTAAATGCACTTCCAGGGCTGCAATATATAATGACTACGATGCAACATATTATTGGCTTTGAACTAACTTCAGTTGTCAAATTACTAGTCTAGGTTTGACAGTATGATCCGGGTTACACACCTGTCATCACCTACCCCGGTTAGTTATTTAACTACATTGAGCAGTGATAAATAGACTAACAGGTGATTATATTTCATTATATTTTGTAATCAAGTAAGGTGTTAGTTTGCGCGTCACTCCTGAACACTAATCATTACAATCTAATGAGGGACGGAGCTCTCTATATTTCTTGGTCTATCTAATTTCTCCGCAGGTCAATTTTGAGATTAGTCACTAATTTATCTCTAGATGGCCTGTCAAGAAATACTAAAATAAAAATATAAAAGTAATTTGAATTGATAACCAAAGATTAATTCATAAAGCCTCACATATTCAACAATCAATTCGTAGCTACAGCCGCAGAACTAGGGCGTTTAGCTACTCATGCTTCTAGTTTTCAAGAAAAGATAATCTTTCGCGCAAAATCCAAAAAGTAGAAGAGTTAAAAGGATACCAAACTTGACTTCTTGTTCTTCACACTAAAAAAACGTCGAACCCTAATAATGGCGGCATTAGGATCTATATATAATAGTAGATAAAGTTAAGAACAAATCCAACTCAAATTATAAATCCTAGTCAATGTTGAAAAATTGGAAAAGTTGGACTTTTGATAGGGCGGCGCGCCTCCATCGCGCCTAGCAATGCCTAGCACTAATTTATTTTGTGGCGTGGCGCGCCTTAATCGTGCATGAAGAATGACTCTGAGTGTCAAGCCTTGGCGTTGAACGCTTAGTAGTGCGCCTCAAAAACATCTCTTCACGACAAGCCTTGGCGCGGCACGCCTAGCAGTGCCCCTCGCCTAGGTTCTACCATACTTAGCCATTTTCATGCCCGTCTTTGGTCCTTCTTTATTCCTTCCAACTCCGATTTCTCCCAGAGTTCCTAAAATCACTAATCATGTGTGTAAGTGCAACATCATCACAAGTATACCAAAAATCAAGCTAATAACTCAAGATCATCCTCAAACATAATCAATTCATGGGCACATTTTGACTTTATATGCCTAAGATCACCACCCCACACTTCGACTTTTGTTTGTCCTCAAACAATATTTAAACTATCAAATCTTTTTTACAACCCTTGGCTTTATCAGTTCACCTTAAAATCAACCAAACCTTTTTAATCATGATCTTGTAGTTTACATTGGATGCAACAATTTTCAACGTATATGCCTAGTACAATACATGCTCAAAGAATGACTCTTTTATTATTTTTCCAGGCTAATGCAACTCATACCAACACATCAATTAGAAATTCCCACACATGTCGTGGATGCCCTCACTTGTTTTTGTTTTTAGTACAGCCTTTCACTCAAACAATGTTAAAATCACAATGCCTATTTTTCTAAACAATCAACTCACTCTCACAAACAAAGTTCTTACTTTCCTCAACATACCATATAATTTCCTATAGTGTCTTTTAAAATTCACATTACACTTCTCAAGGAATCAAGAGGACTTTCATTTGATTGTAATGTCGACTTAAGGTAAGGGAGGAAATATTTGGAAATCATTATAGTGATTACACCTCCCGAATGCACATGTTATCATTTAGCCAACACCCTCATCTATAACTATTCTTTTCTCATAGTACACACTTCATGAGTATACACCCCCTTTGTTGCTCCATAATTGCACTTTTATTTCTTTTCCATCTTTACATTCGAGTAAGGTGCACATTATCCTTCATAGGATCAGGCCAATGTTTCGATGATAGTTCTAAATTAGCCACCCTCGATTTTAGTCGAGGTGGACATTGTCTCTAAGGAACAGGGAAAAATTTAAGATTTTCTTTTACACACAATGTAGCACTTCACCTTTATCTCATTCAACACTTATTTTCCAACCCTTCTTCTTAACATCATGCATTAAGGACTTTCAGAGGATCAAAATACTTAGTATCAACCAATGGGTTTCGGCTTATCATGCGGCTCATCAAATGAACAAGGCTATAGGATCAATGGGGCTTCACAAGGGGTAAATTTCATGGTAGACATGCACTACCAGAAAAACTGTTATTTAAGATCGACATTTAGGGACCAACTACTTTTTTCTGTATACCATCATACTTACTGAAACCTTAATGTTCATAGGATACAAGTTGTATAAGAATGTCCTATTTATCCTTTTCTCTCTACAAAGAAACAAGGATATGACTTCTCATGTATATATTTCTTTTATGGTTGATATATACAGGTTGGTGTGGTGGTTCTTTTGGAACAAAAACACAGAATGTTTTGCTTATGAATTTGGTGGGGCTAACTCCATATGGAGTTCTAACGATTATGTATTTCGAAAAGTACAAAATTTATTGTAGCTTTTAGCAATGCCTACAGGATAAAATTCTCTTTTTTGATTACTCCTCTACGTTGCAACATATAGTTCTGGTGGAAATTTTGATTTCTAATTTTCGTAGTTCTTTCTTTATATATTGTTTGACGATTAGAGTAAGTGAACTAGTTAGTAACATTCCCTTTTCTGATTATTTCTCAAGCTTGTAACATAAAGTTCTGGTGGAAAATTGTGATTTCTAATTTTCTTAACTCTTTCTTTCTAACCTTAGAGTTTAACCTTATTGTGTGTATCGGATCGTAACAAGCTATTTGCATCTTATTATTTTTGTTATTCTTTATCTTTTTTGAAATATTGTATGTTCTCTTAAAGGTTATGGCACCTAGCAAGAACTGGATGGAACTTGTTGATAATCGTCTCGATGAAATCTACTTAGTTGAAGTGCTTTCAAGGCTGCAAGGTGGAACTTCATCAAAGGCTGAATCATTGTCAATGCTACGTTTAACTCGAGAGGATATCAAATTTTTTGAATGAAGAAAACAAATCAATGAATGAGGAAAATAAATCTTTGAATGATCGCGTGTCTAGCATAGAAGATAATATGAAAGAGATAATGAATATGAAAGAATTTTTCGTTACTCAGCAGTGACATGTCCCACCTACAACATCATCATTTTCAATTGAATGATCACTACCTTTTCAGCTGACCAAGTTAGTAACAATATACCTGACTTATTAATTATTTTTCTTTAGAATTAGTGGTTGTAGAGATGTGATCTGTTTTGAATATCTACACAATTTTCTTTCATTGTGATAAACTTAGTTTTTCATGTTATGCGTAACGACACAAATTTTGTTTTTAAATTTTGTGCATTACTGCAACACTGCTGCTAGCTTCTCTATTTTACTATGTTGTGCCTTATTGTTGTTCATCCTACTCGTCTCTTAAGATATTGTTTATGCACTACTGCAATGTAACAGTGCTGCCATGCAACATTGTTGTGAGCTTCTCTGTTTTACTTTTTTTTGCAATAGGACACAAAGCTTTTTTTAAAAATTTTTTGCGCTACTGCAACGTAATAGTGCTGCAACTAATGTTTAGGATCCTTGACTCT
Organism: Solanum pennellii; assembly: GCF_001406875.1. Classification (NCBI taxonomy): domain Eukaryota; kingdom Viridiplantae; phylum Streptophyta; class Magnoliopsida; order Solanales; family Solanaceae; genus Solanum; species Solanum pennellii. The sequence goes on along the minus strand of NC_028645.1, from coordinate 59,022,297 downwards.
AACCTTCTTTTGCATCTCCCTAGAAACATTCATCTTAGGTAGCGAAGGCCATTGTTTGATTAGCTTGCTTTCCCCTTATCAGAACTGTTGTTTTTTCTGGTTCACATTTTTTTCTTGTTGTTCAAAATCCATCAATGGCTTTTTGATGCTGGCTTTTCTCGTCTTCCCTCTCGCCATTCCGTCCATCGTGCGCAAGATAACAATTCACGCTATCAGGCACCTAGAGAGGCTTATTGGTAACTGTCGGGTGTATATGTCTACTTAACGTAAAATTTCCTGCACATCAAGCAACATAACATTGATAGCAGCTTCTCTGTCTTAGATTGGCCATAATATTCCTTCATTGCTGCTCCCTTGTACCAACCCATAAGTGTCCGTCAAAATTCTTTTTCTTATATCTTGGAAATCCCTCAATCTTCATGGTAATCGCAAGGGCTGCAGAAATGTTTAAAGAAAAACCTTTCTCATATAATTAGAACAGAAGCAGCTATTAGAGGTATCGATAGGAAAGACAAATAAAAATATTACACTTGTGACAACCCCAAAACCATACTCTAGAATATAGGGTACAATCTTAGATTGTAACCGGCATCGTCAAATTCTCGGAGTTCTTAGACAAGCCTCTTTCATATCATTTATTGCATATGCATACTGAAAAGTAGTGCGGAATTAAAATTTTTCACAAAACATAATATAGTCTTCAAAATCTCTTTCATATAAAAGTAATAGGAAATATTAAGTCTCAATCTTATCATCTTAAGACACAAGAATACTTGGCACACTGCCCATACTTCAAAATACGAATATAGAAATACTTAGTCTATTACAATACTTTGAATGAAAACATAAAAGACACATATATTCCCTCGAGTAAAGTAAGGACATACTTCAACTTCTATTGAACGATCTTCTAAGTCCAAGTCTTCACTTCTCAAAGCTCCTAACCTACCAAGAACTATATAGATAGATAAAAGCATGGAGTTAGTACAACCACATGTACTAAGTATGGCTATATGCATAAAAATCATGAAAACGGACTTTATTGGAAATATGAATCTTTTCATTTTTCAAATCATATTTTTATCATCATAACATCATTAATCAATTTAGAAATACATAATATACTTCTAGCATGTAATTTCCTCACTAAAAGTCATCCTAAGATTCACTTAAGTAATACAAAGAGAGACCGCCCATACACCCTCTCTAGATGTGCCTAAACGACCCTTAAGATTACCTATAATGAGTCACATACATACTCCCAAAGCAATCATAAACATCAAGGTAAGATTCTTCTACCAAAGATGAACTCTAAGTCTCACTTGAGTGAGTTGTGAAGCAAATGCCCATACGATCCCTTACACACACTTAAGAGATCCTATAGACTCCCTAAGATAAAATCATTGTCACTAAGTCACAAACACATAGATGATATGACATTCTCTTCCCAAAGGCAATCAAAAGACCTACTTAAGTAAATCAAGAAGATAACGTCCATAGTGACCTTTTCGAGATTACCTAAATAGTCCTTAGGACTACCTAAGGCTTAGATCATCTCCATAAAATTAACCAACATACCTAACTAGAGTCATCCGCAGGACTTCCAAAGATAATACATGAATAGATCATCTCTTATGCCTTTTCAAACTTTAGCTACGGAATCCTTAATTAATTTAGATTAAGTACTCATTTATTTACATACTCCTTATCATAAGTCATTAGTTCCTTAAGACTCATACATCACATAAAGGACATTCAAATAATGGTCTTGGATAAGACCTAGGAACTCCACATAACACCTTCAAAGTCTATTGTGCAATGTCTAGATAGCGTCTCATACCACCACATAAACTCCTCAAATGCTAATAGGTATTCCATATGATGAGAATAGGCAATAACCGACATAGACCATGATAGCTGGACATGGAATCCGGAGTTCTATCCTACTCCGATGAGGTTGTTCTACTTGCCAATGGTAGAACTTAGACACATTCCATGTAAGCACGTGGTTAAGGAATATGAAGGGCATACATTGTATTGTAGTCTCATACTTAACTAGAACTAATTTCCCCTAACCATAGTCACTCGGTGCTAGCCTTCTTTCTCATAGAGTAATTCATACATTAGGTTCACATAAAAGGGTTTCTAACTAGTTCATAACCCAATTACATTTACCCTACCGAGGAAGGTCCACTAGGCTACCTCACCATGGTGGAAAGAAGCTCATGATGACTTTACCAAGGATTAATATGATGCCGTTCCAGCAAACTAACCTTTAAGTCCATCATTCCTTTACCTTGAAGGATACCATTACGGCTTACACTTCAATCAATCTTAACCTTACCCTTATTTTAAGGTTTTCACATAAGAGACTCTCATAACATCATTTAAAGTCACATGTCATTCATACATTCAAGACTAAGAGCTTTAACACCCTAAATCAAGACATCGCATATTCATAATTATATATACATCAAGCAAGATATACAAGTCAATCAAGACAATACATCACATACTTCACTTTTAACACATAATACAAGTCATTCTAGAAACACCTCTAAAACAACCTAACATATTCAAGTCTATCATATATGTCATCATAAAATCATTAATATACTCCACATAGACTTATAAAGTCAATTAGGAATAACCAAGACTTAACCTAGTACTATAATCATAATGTCAAAGTCATAGTCTAACATGATCAATTAAGGCAACATAACTAGAAGAATACATATATGACTATATAGCTTCACATGTAGATAGATAATGTCATGCTTCACATAATCAAACTACACAAATAGCCACATAACTTCAAGTAGTTGCCAATAAGGCCATGCTCATAATATTGCATAAATTAACGCCGACAAGGCCACGTCAATTGCAAGTAAAACACATAACACCGCCACCATAAGTGGACCATACCAATCACAATAGAATCAAAGTATAATTAAAATCAAATTAAAGAAATCCGGGCAGCATACCTTCATTCCCTTATAAACACTTCAATTCAATGCTAAATCGTCCAATTCAACATCACAAGGCCCTTACCCAAGGCCATAACCAACAATTCAAGCAATAATCATAAAATTCAATGAAATCTGTATTGATTCAATCTAGGTTTAACAATCTATGATCAATTATATAACAATTGAGTACAATTCTTATATCATTAGAAAGCCCATAAGAAAATACATAACAATTCATCAATATTAGCTTAATATCAAGTACCCCACATTATAGTCAAAAACTAGGGTTCATCCAAATTCAGGGGTTCATATGTAATTTAGATTGAAATCATCAATATAATATCAATTAGATCATAACTCAATGTTTAGAAATCATTTATGCAAGAACCCATGGTAGAATCATGAAATTGGACAATTCACTTTAGAAAACTTTGGAAAACATGTTAAGAGTTAGGCTCCTTGATGAAACGAGTTTCAAGGATCAAAATCCATAACTCAAGGATGATAATTCTTCACTTTGATGAAGAATTTCTACACAAAAACCCCTCACCAAGCTGCCTCTTCAAGTGGGTCTTCAATGGAATTTTTGGGATATTTTTTAAGTGTTTTGGGTTTATGATATTGAAGAAAGAAGTCTTCCATGTGATTATCCTTTATATACTTAATTAAAATACCAAAAGACCCTTAATAAACCGTCCGTTAATTAATTTAGAAGTGGGGTTAATTTTACCAATTCACCCCTAACTTGGCAGCAGCACCTGTGCAGGAACAGGTCGTGCGACGCCTGCCCTTGACGGGCCGTCACAGCCACGACGGGGTGACACAGCCCTACGTCGTTGGATACAGTGGATGTACAAGCTTTATTTACCTCCCATGGTTAAGTCCCCATCAACAAAACCCTTTGACGGGGCGTCAATAGGCCTACGAGCCATGACTACTCCGTCGTTTGGGGTCTGCCTGGGACTGTCATTCCAACAGTTTTGGGTCCTTCCTCAAGGACCCTTAGATGGTCCTTGGAGATAATTTCCCAGACGTTTCCAACAAAAATATGATCGTATATAATTTTAACACCTATCACATGAATTTTATCCAAAACAAACACGTAAAACTCGACGAAACTCGCCTAGACGTACAAGGTCAACTCAAGGCATATCTTTCGAACGCCTTTGACGTTCTTGGTCGTGTGACCTAAAAACTTCACTAATCTTTAAACACTGACTATACATGATATATTAACTCAATTAAGAACCTTAAAACATCATGAAACACACATAAACACATAGAACAACATTTTAGACATTTAGGTGACTTAGTCGTCAAACGTCTTAGTCGTCCCTTGACATTTGACTTCCAACACCTCTAATATTTTAGCTACTGCCTACATAACATATATTAGACATATGTAGGACCTTATACCATCAATACCAACATTTTAGTCTCTAATTAACCTAAGTCATTTTTGGGGTCTTACAATCTCCCCCACTTGGACAACATTCGTCCATGAATGACACTTGCCACTCTCCGAACACTTCCAATATTAAAGACTCAACTAGCAGCTAATAAACATTCCATACAACACATAATCACAAGGAAATATCAATTTCATATATTCAAGAGATTCACAACACAACAAGAAACTAGAAAATAATTCTATAACTCATTATGCTACAAAACTCACATTCTTCATTCCAATAGTAAAAACTCATTTTATACTCAATACACTACTCATATACATTAGTTCTAGCCACATTACAATATTTTTAGGCAAACGAATCAATTAATCATTTTCTCAAAAATATGGAAACATGCAGTCTTAAAACAACAGTGGTTTTTAAAGCAACTTTTCAAAAATCCATATATTAAGCAATTCATGATATAAACATGCTAATATGCAAAGTCGCATCATATAAACACATCTTACAACATAATCATGGATTCATAAAACACACAATGCAAGAAGTTAATGAAATTCAATTTCAACCAAACTCCTAAACACCATACACAAGCAATAATCTCAAGGACTTCTATCCTATCTACAAACCATACTCCCCCACTTAGAAGGAACTCATATATTAACAAAAGAAAGAGAACTTACCAACATCATCATTGTCACGCCCCTTTTTTTTTCTCAATATTTTTTATTTTTGATTTTATTTGTTTCGAAAGAAAAAGAGTTTTTCCAATTAAAGTGACATTTTGAAAAGGGATAATTATTATTCAGAGTCGCCACTTGGAATTGAGTTTTGGTGTTCCAAGTCACCTTATTTAAATCCCTAATCAAAAGGAAATTTGACTCTATTTTATTGGTCTGCGAACTAGAAATTCGGGTAAGGAATTCTGTTGACCGAGGGGAAGGTGTTAGGCACCCCTCGAATCCCGTGGTTCTAGCACGGTCGCTTTATTGACTTTAATATGACTTAACTTAATTTTTTGGACACTGTATTATTTAACTTAATAATAAAATTGTTATTTATTTTCAGATTTATTCTAAACTTATTTTAAATTGGTTTATTTATTTTAAATGGTCTTTCTTCAA
>NC_028645.1:58942953-59010317 GCF_001406875.1 Solanum pennellii | reverse complement strand
TTTTTTTCTTTTCTTTTTTTTTCGTTGTTTTTTTTTATTTATGTTTTAGGCTTTTTTGTGGTTTTTTGTTTATTCATTCATTTATTTATTTTATTCTTTTGTTTTCTTTATACAATTTCTCTAAAAAAAAATTTATTATAATTATTAATAGTAATTATCATTAATTTATCATGAATCTCTAGATGAAATTTACAATTCTACTTAGATAAAAAAAATCACTAATTATTTATATATCCGAATCTAACAAGTCTATAATAAATCCAATAAAAATCTTCTAAAGTAAAAGTAGACGGAAAGATATATTAATATGGTTAAATTCAACAATTCAATATGCGACATAATATTGCAAAATCGATCTAAAAAAATAATAATAATAACAACATAGCAATAATCAATATAATACATGTGATTTGAAGTATTTCATGCTATTGAAATCAACTTTTCGTAGAAGTAATGTTATTTAAATCATGCGAGAATTTATAGTTACCTCGCTGCGAAAATTGATACGACAAAAGCGAGCTGTTATCCACGAATTCAGAATCACGATCAAATCTCTAACTCTAACCTAATTCTCAAAAGAAATCACTCGTTTTTTCTTTCTATATTTCTCTCTGTATTTTTTTCTCTATATCTCTCTTTTCCTCTCTGTATTTCTTTGTATCTGTCTCCCTGTGTCTATCAATTGAACGTGTTTTTATAATAATTTGGCTGAGAGTTTGATGCTAATTAAAAGGATAGTAATAGAGTTGGATTAGGATTTTGTTTGAAATATTGTTGAGGGAATTGGGGTTGAGATAAGGATTTAAAATAAATAAAAAATAATAATAGAAAATTAACAAAAACAAAACAAAAAAATGTTTTAAAAAAATAAAAAAAAATCAAAAAGGAACGTCCAAAAGAAGAAAAAAGAAAGAAAAAAAAATAATTAAAATTAATGGGATGAGACCTTTTTAGTAAAATAAGTTAGAAAGTTGGGAATAATTAGGATAAGATTAACAAATTTGAAATCTTTAGGATTTATCTTTTCTTTTCTTTTTCTTTACATATTCATAATATTTTCTATAGTATTATTATTTTTAAACTAAATAATTAACAAATAACTTAAATTCCCAACTTCTATTTATCAATTTTTTTATTAAACTATAATTGATCTTATTAGTTTTATTAATTTACAATTTATTATTATTATTTTATTTTATTTTAAATATAACCTTTTTAATAAAAAAAAAATAAAAATTGGTGTTTGACTCTTTATATTTTGGTAAAAAATTAGGTGTTCACAATCATCACTCTCCTTCTCATTCGGCTTCTCCACCCTAGAACGGAGTGCATAGAAACACCTCTTTGTTGAAGCATCATCCTTTGGAACACTAGGAGCAACTTGCTTACCCTCTCTACCTCAAGAACCAATCATTGAACAATCTCTCTCTTTGTGCCCATCTTTACCACAACCAAAGCAACTCCTGATACCCAAAAGACACTCACCATAATGTTTCTTTCCACAATTTGCACAAGTAGGCTTACCATCCTTGGAACCACCTCCTTTCTCAACCTTGAACTTAGCACTCCTAGATTCTCCTTGGGATTGAACCTTCTTCTTAAACCTAGTTTGCTCTTGATCACTAGCACCACTTCTTTTCAAACTTCTGGCCATCATCCTAAGCTTAGAATCTTCAATTGATTGTGCATACACCATGAGTCTAGCTAGGGTCATATGTACAGCATTCTTCCACCACTAAGTCGGCTAGCCCCGACACAAAACGACTCATTTCATGTCTTGGAATTGACACAAGAGAAGGGGCATACCTAGACAAAGTTGAGAATTTAAAAGATTACTCCTCAATACTCATATTGCCTTGTTTGAGATTGATAAACTCCTCCTCCTTAATTTCTCTCCTCTCTTAGGGAATGTATATACCAAGAAAAGCTTCCTTAAATTCTTCTCATTCAATAGGACCAGATCCTTACGGCCTATTATACTTCCATTAAGTGTACAAAATTTGAAAAACATCCGTCAATTTGTACGAAGACAACTCTGCCTTCTCCCTAGATGTAACCCCCATAGAACTCAAAACTTTGTACACTCCATCAAGAAACTCTTGGGGATCCTCATTTACGTTAGAGCCAAGAAATAGAGGAGGATTCATACTCCCAAAATCTCTCAACCTAGATGTCATAGTGCTCTCCACAACCCTAGGCATCATATTCAAATTAGGTTGCACAATCACGGCTCGGGCTATAGCAATCAAAGTCTCTCTAATCTCCCTATTAGACATCTCCAGAACCTCAATACCTCCTTCCACATTAGGAATAGGATCACCTTGGGGAGGCACTTGGGCATCTTGGGCACCTTGAACTCCTTGCCCACCTTGAGGAACTTGCTCAACTTAAGGGGGAACCTCCTCATTCACCCTCTCCTCTTCCATCCTTCTAGTGGCCATCCTTCTAGTATTCATCTCCTAAAAAACTCAAAGAAACTAATAAGAAGGATAATAATAACATTTACTGTACCGCACGACATAGGAATAGAAAAGAAGGGAAACTCTATCGTCCTATAGCCTGTCGCCCACAGATGTGTCGCGACTCACACAGATGGTCAAGAATCTACTAAACGTGACTTGATTAGACTTCTTGAATCCTAATACTACTTTCACCATCCTATGCTCTAATACAAAGCTTTGTCACAACCCGAAACCATACCCTAGAAGATAGGGTACAATCTTGGATTGTAATCGACGTAATCAAGATCTCGGAGTACTTAAACAAGCCTCTTTCATATCATTTATTGCATATACATAGTGAAAAATAGTGCGGAATTAAATCTTTTCACAAAACATAATATATTCTTCCAATCTCTATCATATAAAAGTAATAGGAAATACTAAGTCTCAATCTCATCATCTTAAGACACAAGAATACTTGGGACACGGCCCATACTTCAAAATACGAATATAGAAATACTTAGCCTATTATAATACTTTGAATGAAACATCGAAGAAACATATATGCCCTCGAGTCAAGTGAGGACATGATTCAACTTCTCTTGAACGATCTTCTCAGTCCAAGTCTTCACTTCTCAAAGCTCCTCACCTACTAAGAACTATATAGATAGATAAAAGCATGGAGTTAGTACAACCACATGTACTAAGTATTGCTATGCATAAAAATCATGAAGATGGACTCTATTGGAAATATGCATCTTTTCATTTTTCAAATCATAATTTAATCATAATAACATCATTACTAAATTTAGAAACACATAAGATACTTCTAGCATGTAATTTCCTCACTTAAAGTCATCCTAAGATTAACTTAAGTCACACAAAGAGAGACCGCCCATACACCCTCTCTAGATGTGCCTAAACGACCCTTAAGATTACCTATAATGAGTCACATACATACTTACAAATCAATCATGAATATCAAGGTAAGATTTTTCTACCAAAGGTGAACTCTAAGTCTCACTTGAGTGAGTTGTGAAGCGACCGACCATACAATCCCTTACACACACACTTAAGAGATCCTATAGACTCCCTAAGATAGAATCATTCTCACTAAGTCACCAACATATAGATGATATTACATTCTCTTCCCACAGGCTATCAAATGACCTACTTAAGTAAATCAAGAATATAACGTCCATAGTAACCTTTTCGAGATTACATAAATAGTCCTTACGACTACCTAAGGCTTAGATAATGTCCAAAAAAACAACTAACATACCTAACTAGAGTCATCCTCAAGACTTCCAAAGATAAGACATGAAGATATCATCTCTTATCCTTAAGTAAATTTAGATTAGGTACTCTTTTATTTACATACTCTTTAACATATGTCATTAGTTCATTAAGACTCATACATCACATAAAGGACATTCAAATAATGGTCTTGGATAAGACCTAGGAACTCCACATAACACCTTCAAAGTCTATTGTGCAATGTCTAGATTGCGTCCCATACCACCACCTAAACTCCTCAAATTCTAATAGGTATTCCATATTATTAGAATAGGCAATAACCGACATAGACCATTATAGCTGGACATGGAATCCAAAGTTCTATCCTATTCCGATGAGGTTGTTCTACTTGCCAATGGTAGAACATAGACACATTCCATGTAGGCACGGGGTTAAGGAATATGAAGTGCATACTTTGTATTGTAGTCTCATACTTAACTAGAACTACTTTCCCCTAACCATACTCACTCGGTGCTAGCCTTCTTCTCATAGATTAATTCATACATTAGGTTCACATAAAAGGGTTTCATAACTAGTTCATAACCCAATTACATTTACCCTACCGAGGAAGGTCCACTACGGCTACCTCACAATGGTGGAAAGAAGCTCATGATGACTTCACTAAGGATTAATATGATGCCGTTCCAGCCAACTAACCTTAATTCCATCATTCCATTACTTTGAAGGATACCATTACGGCTTACACTTCAATCAATCTTACCCTTACCCTTAATTCAAGGTTTTCACATAAGAAACTCTCATAACATCATTTAAAGTAACATGTCATTCATACATTCAAGACTAAGATCTCTAACACCCTAAATCAAGATATCACATATTCATAATCATACATAGTCAATCAAGACAAGACATCACATACTTCACTTTTAACACATAATTCAAGTCATTCTAGAAACACCTCTAAAACAACCTAACATATTCAAGTCATCATATATGTCATCATAACATCATTAATATACTCCACATAGACTCATAAAGTCAATTTGGAATAACCAAGACTTAACCTAACACTATAATCATAATGTCAAAGTTATAGTCTAACATGATCACTTAAGGAAACATAACTAGAAGAATACATATACGACTATATAACTTCACATTTACATACATAATGTCATGATTCACATAATGAAACTACACAAATAGACACATAACTTCAAGTAGTTTCCAATAAGGTCATGCTCATAATATTGCATAAAGTAACGCCGACAAGGCCACGTCAATTGCAAGTAAAACACTTAAAACCGCCACCATAAGTGGACCATACCAATCACAATAGAATCAAATTATAATTAATATAAAATTATATAAATGCGGGCAGCATACCTTCAGTTTTCTATTCACACTTCAATTTAATGCTAAATTGTCCAATTCAACATCACAAGGCCCTTACCCAAGGCCATAACCAACAATTCAAGCAATAATCATAAAATTCAATGAAATATATATCAATTCAATCTAGGTTTAACAACCTAGGATCAATTAGATAACAATTTAATACAATTCTTATATCACTAGAAAGCCCATAAGAAACTACATGAGAATTCATCAATATTAGCTTAATATCAAGTAACCCACATTATACTCAAAAACTAGGGTTCATCCAAATTCATGGGTTCATAGGTAATTTAGATTGAAATCATCAATACAATATCAATTATATCATAATTCAATGTTTAGAAATAATTTATGCAAGAACCCATGGTATGAAATTGGACAATTCACTTGAGAAAACTTTGAAAAACATGTTTAGAGATGGGCTCCTTGATGAAACAAGTTTCAAGGATAAAAAGCCATACATCAAGGGTGATAATTTTTCACTTTGATGAAGAATTTCGAACCCTCACCAAGCTTCCTTTTCGAGTGGGTCTTCAATGGAGGTTTTGGGATATTTTCTAAGTGTTTTGGGTTTATGATATTGAAGAATGAAGTCTTCCATGTGATTACCCTTTATATACTTAATTAAAAAAATCCAAAATAACCTTAGTAAACCATCCATGACTTAATTTATAAGTGAGGTGAATTTACCAATTCACCCCTAACATGGAAGCATCACCTGCGCAGGAACAGGTCGATCGACGCTTGCCCTTGACAGGCCGTCTCAGCCACGATAGGGAGTCACAGCCCTCCGTCGTTTGCTACATTGGATGTACAAGCTTTATTTCCCTCCCATGGTTAAGTCCCCATCGACGACACCCTTTGACGGGGAGTCAACAGGCCTACGAGTCGTCGACTGCTCCGTCGTTTGGGGTCTGCCTGTGATTTCCATGCAAACAGTTTTGGGTCCTTCCTCAAGGACCCTTAGATGGTACTTGGGTATAATTTCCTGGACTACGATTGTATATAAGTTTAACACCTCTCACATGAATTTTATCCAAAACGGACACGTAAAACTCGATGAAACTCACCTAGACGTACAAGGTCAACTCAAGGCATATCTTTCGAACGCCTCGGACGTTTGACCTCCAAACATCAAGAAACATTAACCAATTCCTATGCATGATATATTAACTCAATCAATAACCTTTAAACATCATTAAACACACATAAACACATAGAACCACATTTTAGACATTTAGGTGACTTATTCATCAAACGTCTTAGTCGACCCTTGACGTTTGACTTCCAACACCTCTAATATTTAAGCTACTCCCTATATACCATATATTAGACATATTTAGGACCTTAGACCATCAATACCAACATGTTAGGCTCAAGTAAATCTATGTCATTTTTGGGGTCTTACAACACTAATCTTTGGCCTAAGGTAGTTTTTGAGGCTCTCCGTGATGCTATTAGCTAGGGACAATCGCTGGTACTTTGCTCTTAAGTTTCCATTCTTTCATCCATCTTTATTTTTTAATTATGAAGAAGCTTGAAACAAAAATTCACTCCAATTGAATAAACTATTTCAGATACAAATGAAATGCAATTTAATTTTTCTCAATTCATAGTAATACATGGCTTATAATCTTGCATGTGTATCTGTTATTATGATTTAGATTGTACATAAAATTTCTTCCCTATTTTTTCCTTGTATCGACTTGTAAGTGTATCAAAATTATTGTTCTTATATCTTGCACATCGCCTCAATTTTCATTGATGTCCAATGCAATCGTATCACTGTTGTTAATTTATCTACACCTGTGCAGCAAAGGCTATATTTTTGTAAAATATTGTCACATAAGTTTTCTTTAATATGTTACAAAATAACCTAATAAGTTCCCTTTCAAATAGTTCATCCAAATCATTTCTTAAGTTAACTTTTTATCCATTTATTTCTAGTTTTTACTAAACTTTAGTTAGGTGTGGTTCCTCAAAATAGTTGTTGGTTTCTATTGACTGAATCTGAAAGTTTTTCTAATATAATTTCTTTCTTTTTTCTTGCAGGTTTGCAGATGGTTCTTAATATCACATGACAAAGACTAAACTTTAAGTTTTAACTTTTGCTCAATCTTTTGAGAATTATGGCTTAGAAGATGTACCAACTCATTTTTACTTTACTATGAACGTTATGCAAAACCTTGGATGTTATCTTAGTTTTTTGTTTATTAATTAAGAAAATATTGAAACTTAAATCTTTTGTATCCAGATTTTAAGTTGTATAACTAGTTTGATATTTAGTTAGATTGTTGTGATATCAATGGTTGTTGAATCAACAGTGATTAGTTAGAGACAATAATTATTGACTTTCTCTAAAGGTCAATCTATGACTAGAAATGATGTTTGTTTTAACGATATTATAGGAACAGGTTGTTGTTCGTCCCTATGCTATTCTAGGACAAACGTTTTGTTAATCCCTAAAGCTATTCTAGAACCAGGTTCTTATTGTATCTATAGCTATTCTAGGAGCAAATTGTTAATGGTCTTTAACACTCTTCTAGGGCCAGATCACACTCTTATCTAAGACGACTCTATGACTCGATAAACCAATAGACTAATCCTATAACGTTCAAAGGGACAATCCTCCGTAAAATTAATGAAAACAAACTATGAGGAACCCAAAGAATAAAGAGAAAAAACAATGAACTAAAAACTAAAAACTAGACTCGATAAAACAATAAACAACAATTATATACACAAAAAACACCTCACCCCACACTTGAAAGATAAGCACTGCCCTCAATGCATAAGTAAAATGAAGTATAAGGTAGGAATTCTCCCTAGGGCCTCTAGTCCTCGTTGTCACCACGGTCGAACACCATTACGTAATTCACCTCATCCACAACGTCATATTCCTCTTGATTATCAATTGTTTCACCAGCGTTAGGCTGATCATCATCCAAAGGCTTTGAAAAAACAGGACTAGTCTTGCACAGAAAGGCGACACTGTCAATCAAAGGATAAGGCTCTGCCAAGGCCTCCATTTCATCATCGGTGACCGGGTGGCCTCCAATTTGCAAATACAACTCAACCATACCAATTATACGTGACATAACATTGTCATCGCCGGCTTTCCTGATGGGGGCCGACAAGATAGGTCCATGAAATGTGTCTAGACCCTTTGTGTAAGTTACATTAACCAACTTATCCCTCATATATGGGTTCCTAGAAACTGTCATGTCCACCTTTTACTCCTGAATCTCACGACCCCTTAGGAAATGGGTAATTAGTCCCCCATAACAGAACCTCCACCTCAAATATTTCCTTAACTTTATCATATTATGTCTCAAAATATCCCCAATAGTAAAGGGCATCCATTTCATCAACATATAGACTAAAACAACCTTGTCCCGAGCAAATGTTTAATAGGAAGTAACACGCTACACACTATATTCAACCAAACTCTAGCCTGTCATGACCAGAGTCTAGACTCCAAACGAAACCAGCGTCGTTGATCTCTCAGAGGTCGCAGACAAGCCTACTTACATCATTCTTACTTCATCTAGGTTAATTTTAGCAGAAAATTTGAAAATTTTTCTTTCTTATCATGCAGTAATGTCATTGTACTTACATTCATAATGCTCACAATCAACCATCAAACATTAAGATTATTAACTGAAAGAAATAGTTCAATATTGCATTAAATGTATAATTCCCAAAATGGCACCAATACAAAGTCTAAAATAAAAATGGAAAGAAACACTAATGGGACATACTCCACTACCTCAATCCTATAACTAAGCTAGATTATAATGGGCAAGCATCCTTGAAAGCATAAGGACCTACCAAGTCCGGATGAATGCTCCACGTCTGAGTAGTTTCAGCGTCAACCTGTAGCTCCAGCGTCCACCTGTCCCTGTACCTAAAATTGTAGAGTTTTATAGGGTTATTACACACTAGTACTAAGTATGGGTATATGCAAGCACACACCAAGGACATGCATGAGTAAGAATAGCTCTTTCCTAACAACATGATTATGGAAAGTCAAGTCAGTGGACTTGCCAAAATGAGATTAGGAATGTTGGCGAGCTTTCCAATTTTGGATCAGGAAAGTAAGTGAGTTTTCCAAATTTGGATTAGGAAATTCATGCAATGAGAGTAACATCCATCATAATACTTATCATATTGCACACAACACATAACATCTTGAATATCATTCGTTCATATGCCATGAGACCTTGGAATCATGGACTTGACATCAAGACTTCCCAAAAATGAGGGCTCAAAATATGGGGCCTCAACTAGGGATCCTTTTTTTAGAAAACACAGAGTATGCTTCCTTCATTCATACGTACTTCATTTCATTTCATTCATGGGCTATTATCAACACCAGCTATACCTAGGATGTAGTTTAAGACTTTCATCGGCTTTGCTGTGCAATGATTAAGAATGACCTAGGGTCATTACTTAAGTCTGCTTCACCTCTTGATTATCATATCCTAACACCTTTGTATCATTCATTTCATTATGTGCATCATTTGAGGATGGCCTCATTCATTCATGGGGAACTTTAACTTTAACCGACAGAGATCATGCGAGCATCATGAAATTCAGTGTCTCCCCCACACCGAAAAGAGGTGGAATCACCGGCTAAAGTGACCCGAAACATGCTAGCGTACATGGTAATTAAAACCCGCCAAATCCCTATATTGGCAGTATAGGTTCAAAGACTAGGAGATTAAGGAGACCCATACCCAACATGCCGGAAAGTCTCATCTCATGAGAGTTACGTACCCTTCCTGAAAGAAGGCATCATCGTTCATAGCTAGTCTATCGGTGCTTAGTTTAAAGTTCCATTACATTCAACTCATACGTCATGGAAGTTGGCTTCTAGTATGAGGACATCATATCTCAATAGATGATTTCTTTTATCATCATTAGTATTAGTGTGTTAATCTCAATACTTTCATTAGAGTGTTCATAGAGACTGGTCTCTTCATTAACTTCACACTCTCATAGGTGAGTACGTTTTGGCAACATTTACTTAGGCTCATTTGAGATTGCTCTCATTTTTTTACATAAGCCTCATATCATGTTGTCACCACATTCATTAACATTAGCACATTTGTTCTTCATAATTTCTCACCCCTTTTTTTACGTAAATGTTTATTTCATCATATGCCAATGCACTTGGTCATTTGTGTGTTTCACATTCTTACTTAACCCTTCTAGAGATTCATCATTTCATAAAATAATATTCATTTCATCATATTCCAATGCACTTGGCCATTTAGTGTGCTTTACGCTCCTACTTAACCCTTCTAGGGTTACATCATTTCATTACGTACATCTTAGGCTCACTAATTTTTAAACGTATGCTAGACTTATGGGTCTATACATACAAGCCATGAGGCTTCATACATAGTTCGTTTAAGTGATTCGTATCTTCCTAAGATTGTGTGGTACAAGACTTATGCATCTTGTAAGTGTTCCAAGATCTCAATTTCGATCTATGTCGGCAACATTATTTTTGAACATTTATTCACGTATGACTTATGTATCAATACGGAATTTGGGCAAAAGAATACGGTTTCGAATCACTTGAACAACCCTTAGCCATTTTCCTTAATTTTGATTTTTGTGTCCTTTGGCTTGGGGATCCAGGTTTGATCCCCAATTCTACCATAAGTGTTTGTTTTATTTTTTTCTTTCTTTGCTTTACTTTTAGTCTAGGCATCTTGCTGAGTGTGTGGGATCAATTCCCCATGACCCCATATATTTTTTTTAATTTTTAAGCTCTCATTTGCTCTCAATTTTGCTATTGACCAAGGGGTAGTGGATCGATCCCACACAGCCCCATTTTCTTTTGTTATTAATTTTCTTCTGCTGTCGGCGCTTTGCGCCCCAGGTTTGCTTCACCTACCACTCTAGTATTCCAATTTTTTTATGCATTGGGGACAATTGCATGTCTTTTTGTTGGGGGTGGGGTAAATGGAAAGTGAGTGCTAGGGTGAAGTCTGAGTAGCCCAATTCACTATCCTCTTTTGGGGTTTTCTTGCCTGTGTTCTTTTGCCCCAAGAGACTGATTATTTTTTCTGTTGAACCGGCATGTCTATATATTTTGTCGCTGAGGGGCATGGGATCGATTCCCCACGACCCCATATATTTTTTTTATTTTTATGAAGTTGGGGTCTTCTGTGTCGTGGGATCGAAACCCCATAACAACATTTTATTATTTTCCCCTTCTTGCGAATTTCGCCGGACCTCAGCCCCTTTTCGAGCCCGGCCTGGCACATCCGTTTTTATTTATTTGTTAAGGTATGCCTTAGTGATGTCTTGGGTTCAAACTCTACAGACCTCACCTATTTTTTTTATTTTTTTGACGTTCAAAATTTCCAGAAACTATCTACAGCCTATTTCCAGGTTCTGGAAGTTTATTCCACGATTTTATGCATCATTTTACGGGTCATTTTAGCATTTATTTCTTAGTCATTCGTTAGGGTTCATAAAACAAGTTAGAGGAATGATTTGGTGATTTGTTTTATCTAGAGTTGATAGCATTTCAACCATGTGAATATCACGTCTTAGGAACATCTAATTGCACATAAAACACAAGTGATTCTATGTTATTAGCATGCTAAAACGGAGACTGTAAAGTCATAGTAACAACCTTGCACACATAAATTCATGTCTACGTTCATATTTTTGAAAGACACAAAAACATAAGCACATAATCATGAACACATACTCGAAACAAGATCATCACCACATACACAGTGTCCCTAAATTCTACCAGCAAACATACCAACCTAAGATCATTGGGAGCTAGTGACATGGAACATGAAAAGGGGGAACAACCTTAGTTTCCGAAGAAGATTTATCTGAGACTTAAGGGTCTCTTGGGAAAAGGACCAAGAGGAAGAGAACCCATACCTTTTTGACGTTCAAACCTCGACTTGCTGCCCAAAGAACTCCTCCAAACACACGTCCAACATCAAAAGTTCAACACCAAACTCGAGAGAAAACCTTCTCTTTGCCTACGTGATTGATTAGTTGTTTGTTTATAATTTTCGTTCGTGAATTATTCAAGTGTGAGAACTATGGTTTACCTACTGTTTTTGAAGTTATTTGGCATAGAGAATCGTAAATAAACGGAGATATTGAACATGAGAGTTGAGAGATAGACGTGAGAGAGAGTGGGAGTTTTATTAGGCTTAGGAGTCTAGTTTAGGACTTAGTCAAATAAAGTTTTTATTAAATAAAAATCTGATTTCCCTTTTACTTTAAATAAGATAATAAATAATAATACTTAATTAATTACATTAATTTAACAACTTAAATAAAAACAACTTTAGTTCATTGCTTCCACCTATTGTCGAACCCGGTGGAGCAAGACTTCACTTCAAGAGCAAATTTTCGGCCCTTTATCCCTATAATGTCCCTCCACCTTATTAATTAAATAATTAATTATATATTTAGGGTAATTACTATACTAACCTTAGCCTGAAAAAGATAATTTTACCCCTAGACCCTCCAAAACTATGATTTTCCCTTTTTAAGTCCGGTAAAGACTCATTCGAGTAAATCTTTGTATTCGAGAGCCTTACATGGTTGTACCCAACCATTACTAGCTCAAATAATTCCTTTAGTTAGTTGGCTTGGCCGTCTTAATGGTTCCAAGGTCTGCTTCTACGCACATCAATCCGTGTGAACCATGGTCTAATCGTAGGCATTCTAGACACATTAAGCATTACTTATCATATCCTTTTTTTAGAACTGTTACATTATCCACCCCTTAGGATCATTCGTCCCCGAATTACACTACTAAATATTTTGCGTAATGCCAAATAGATCATCACATAGTTACTATACACAATCAAGCAATAGCAACAAAGAATGGAGAGATAAGGAAATTTAGACTTAAGAGTAGGGAGTCTAACCTTAAGAGATGAAAAGAAAGAGGGTAGCGGGATCTCATATTGGCCTCGGCCTCCCACGTGGCACCCTCAACAAGGTGATTCCTCCACAAGACCTTCACTATGGCAATCTCCTTGCTCAGCCGCTTGATATGTCTGTATAAGATCTCAACAGGTACCTCCTCATAGGACAAATTTTCATCAACCCCCAAACCTTGAACAGATAGAATCGATACTGGATCCCTAGGCACTTCTTTAACATAGAGACACGAAAGACTGGATGAACAGAAGCTAGTTCCGCAGGCAATGCCAACTCATAGTCCACCTCTCCCACACGTTGTAGGATCTCATATGGACCAACATACCTCGGACTCAAATTTCCCTTCCTTTCAAACCTCATCACCCCCTTCATAGGTGATATCGTAAAATAGACCTGGTCACCAACATCAAACTCTAAGGGATGTTTTGTGTTGTCTGCATAAGACTTCTGCCGACTGTAAGCAATAGCCAACCTATCCCTAATCACCCTGACCTTATCTAAGGCCTCATGAATGATCTCTGGACCCAAAATGGATGACTCTCCAACCTCGAACCACCCAACTGGAGACCTACACCTTCTACCATACAGTGCCTCAAACGGTGTCATCCCAATGCTAGAGTGATAGCTATTATTATACGAGAACTCTGTCAAAGGCAGATGGTCGTCCCAACTACCCTTGAAATCAACCACACACGCCCTCAGCATGTCCTCCAATGTCTGAATGGTGCGCTCTGCCTTCCCATCAGTCTGAGGATGAAAGGCAGTACTAAGCTTCACCTGCGTGCCTAAGCTGTTTTGGAATAATCTCTATAAATGTGAAGTGAACTGAGCTCCTTTATCTGAAATGATAGACAAAGGAATCACATGACATCTCACAATCTCATCAATGCAGAGTTTCGCATAATCCTCGGTTGCGGTAAGAGTGGACACATGATTAGAGAGTACCCACAGAACAGAGGTCAGGCTGGAGGTAATGCTCAGCCTAGGTCTAATCCTCAAGATGCAGCAGCAGCCGAGCCTCCTAAGAGGAACAGGTTCTATGCGCTAAAGGAAAGGGAGGAGCAGGAGAACACCGCTGATGTGGTCAGAGGTATGATGCAAGTATTCTCAACTTCTGTTTATGCTTTACTTAATCCAGTGTCTACACTTTCCTTTGTAACTCCTTTGCTTAATCTCACATTTAAGATTTTGCCTGAAGTTCTGCATGATCCTATAGTGGTTAGTACACCTTTAGGAGAAAATGTAAGAACTGATAGAGTATACAAAGATTGCCCAATAGTTGTATGTGGTAAGACTATGTGTGTAGACTTGGTTGAGTTACCAATGCATGATTTTGATGTTATTCTTGGCATGTATTGGCTTCATAGTTGTTATGCTTGCTTGGATTGTCGTAGTCAGGTTGTGAGATTTCGTTCATGAAGAAGAGCTAGTCAGGGAAGGGTACAAATCGAGTCGTCCTAATCCCTTGCTTTCTACTTTAAAGCCAATAAATGATGTCCAAGGGGTTATTATGTCATCTTGTGAGTGTTAAGGATTTAGATCATGACATTCCTTCCATGGACTCAATTCCTGTAGTGAATGAGTTCCAAGATGTATTTCCTGATGATTATCTGGAGTTCCTCCCTCTCGAGATATCAACTTTGGTATCGACTTAGAACCCGATACTAAAACCAATTTCAATTCCTCATTACAGAATGGGTCCAGCTGAACTCAAAGAGTTGAAGCTGCAGTTAAAAGATATCACTACTAAGGGTTTCATTCATCCGAGAATATCCCCTTAGGGCGCTCCAGTGTTGATTGTGAAAAAGAAAGATGGAACCCTTAGAATGTGTATCCCTCACATTTCTTTTTCTTTCATTCATAGATTTCTTATAGTGAAGTCTTGGGTTCAATCCCAACTGACCTCACATATTTTAAACATTATTTTCAAACTCCCCTAAACTTTAACATTAGCCGAAATTAACCATCAACATGCTAGAAATTTTAATTACATTTGCAGCCTACTTTCTTCACATTTATACGTAATTTCATAGGGTAATTCATAGATCATTTAATACTATCTCAGGTGCATTTTTTATGGATTTGTTTAGCCAATAGATTATCACTCAAATCAGCCACATTTCAACTCATATGAACATCACTAATTACATAATCATTTGTACATGAAATAAACCCACAACATCACATTTTTAAAGCCTTAACCCGAGGCACATAGATACGGTTCACATTGCACACACACATACACATAATTTCGAAAAAATATCAACATAAGTCAAATAATTCCGAACATACATATAAAAACATAATCATCACGAAAACATGTTTTATCCCTAGTTTTCTACCAGCAAACAAAACCAACCTATGATTCAATGGGAGCTAGTGACAGGGACATGCAATGGGGAACAACCCTAGTTTCCGGAATAGATTCGTCTGAACCTTAGGGGTCTCTTGGGAAAGGGACCAAGTGAGAAGAGAACCCATACCTTTTTGACATTAAACCCTCGACTTTCTGCCCAAAAAATTCATCCAAGATCACATCCATATCCCCTCAAAATCAATACCAACTCGACGGACAAACTTCTCTGTGCCTACTGATTGATTTCGTTTGTTTTCTTATATTTTCGTTGTGAGTTCTTCAAGTGTGAAGAACTTTGGTTTACCTACTGTTTTTTTTAAGTTATTTGGCAGAGAGAATCGTGAGTGACAGTGATAGAGAAGTGACAGAGAGAGAGATGAGCGTGGGAGAGAAGAGTTTTCGTAGGATTAGGAGTCTAGTTTAGGACTTAGTCATTTAAGGTTTTTATTTAATTATTAAAAATCTGATTTCCTTTTAGTTTAAATCATCTAATAAATAATAAATATAAATTAATTACATTAATTTACCAACTTAAATTAAAAATAATTTAATTCATTGTTCCACCTAGTTTCGAACCCGAGTGGCGCAAGACTTCACTTCAAAAGCAAATTTTCGGCCCTCTCTTCCCAAAATGCCCCTCCACCTTATTAATTAAATAACTAATTATATATTTAGGGTAATTACGATACTATCCTTATCCTGGAAAAAGACCATTTTACCCCTAGACCCTCCATACCGAAGATTTTCCCTTTTTAAGTCTTCTAAAGACTCCTTCAAGTAAATCTTTGTATTCGAGAGCCCTACATGGTTGGAACCAACCTTTTCTAGATCAAATAACTCCCCAACTTAGTTGGCTTGGCTGTAGCAAGGGTTCAGTGGTCTGGTTCTACGCGCATCAATCCGTGTGAACCCGTTCTAATCGTAGGCATTCTAGACACATTAAGCATTACTTAGCATATTCATTTTTAGGGTTGTTACATTATGCCCCCCCCCCCCGGGAACATTTGTCCCCGAATGACACTACTCATTACTAACAATAAGTAAGTCATCTATAGAATGTATGCCTACATAGGTAATTCAATACTCCTTATTGGTGAATATCTGATTCACATATTAACATGATGGTGCACATCCTTGAAACCTACTAGTAGCTTCACATTAATGGACTAAGGAATTCTTTCCTAAACTAGTCTCATCAAAGCATACAACATAAGTAAACATGTAAGTCATACAAATCAACAACCAACAAGATGACTCAAACATATTAATCTTATATTAGTTCATAAACACCATACGCGGTCAAATACATGAAAGACTAATTAAGGCTACGCACCCGAGACTTCACCAGAGGTGCTTTCCCCTGCACCCTTAGACTTGACTGCGAAGAATCGGTTCCTCCTTGGAGCCTCTTCACTTGGACCATTAGGTTGAAGTATCTCCTTCCCTTGTTCTTGACTTCTTCTATTTGGACAATCCTTCACCATGTGACCCGGTTTGCCACAACTGTAACAAGCGTTAGTGCCCATCATACACTCTCCTCCATGTAGTTTGCCACACTTCCTGCAAGGTGGCCTCTCCTTAGGTGTATCTACTTCATTGTTTCTCATAAATCTGGACTCGGAATTCCTATCATAGTGACCCTTGGATGAACTTGACTCCCCTTGGTGGGAGAGTTCCTTCTTAAGCATGAGCTTATCCCTGATTTCAGTACTACTCTTCCTTGGAAAATTCTCCTCGGCTTGCCTTGACCTGTTCCCTGCCCTAGTGTGCTTCCTCTTTCTACTTTCCTCAACTTGCTAGACATGGAAAATAAGCCTGGAAAGGTCCATGTTGTCATGCAGCATAGCTGCCTTACACTCCTCCTCGAGATCCTCAACAATCCCTGTCAAGAATCTACTCATCCCGTCTCTGCTGTTAGACACAAGAGAAGTGGCATACCTGGATAATTTCACAAATTTCAGGTACTCCCTGACTGTCTTTGATCCCTGTTTAAGGTTGATAAACTCCTCAACATTGGCCTCCCTCATCTCCCTGGGAAGAATTTCTCCAGGAAGGATGTCTTAACAGCTCCCAAGTGATCGGAACTCCGCCCAAAGCTCGCCTATCCTGCCACATCTTGCATCAAGTCTGTGCAACATCCTTGAGTTGATAGGAAGCTAACTCTGCTTTCTGAGTATCTGTGGCCCCCACAGACACCAAAATTTTATGCACGTCATCCACAAACTCCTGGGGGTCCTCTGAAATCTTAGACCCTGTGAAAATAAGAGGATTCATCCTCGTGAAGTCTCTCAGCCTGTCATCCATGGTACAAACTAGTGGGTTCTCCCTCTAAACATTTTGTCGATTGACTTGGTCAGTCATGGCGTGAGCCTGCATAGTGAGGGGCTGTGATATCTGGGCCAGAGATGCCTTCACCTCAACATCAGCCAATCCAGCAGGGTTAACCGGTATGGCTACTCCTTTAGTTGGAGCCTAGGGTGGAACTTGATTGTCCCTAGCAACTGCTCATCCTCTCCTCTAACCAATTGCTCTTCTAGTGTTCATTCTCTGAAAACAGCAAGGGTTGATATTAGATACGCTCATAACACCAAGAAAATAAGACATTAGGAAAGGAACGATAAGATTAGAAAAAGGGAAATTTTTCCTACGCATCATGCAGTCTCTAATTGTGGATAGTGTTGCACTTCACTACCATGACTTAGAAACCACTCAATGTGGTTGATGTGAATTTATTATCCTCGGAATTTAATCTAGCACTCTGATACCAACTTGTGTTAGTATAGGATAATCAAAAGGTGAGCTAGACTTACGTAATGACGCTAGGTCATTCTTGATCATTACACAGTGAACCCTATGAAACTCTTAAACTACATCCTAAGTATAGCTGGTGTTTACACTAGCCTATGAATGAAATGAATTGAAGTACGTATTAAATGAATGAAGCAGACTCAGTGTTTGCTAAAGAAGTCTCCCTATCTAAGGTCCCATATGTTGAGCCCTCATTTTTGGGAAGTCTTGATGTCAAGTCCATGATTCCAAGGTCTCATGGCATATGAATGAATAGTATGCAAAATGTTATCTGCTATATACAATATGTTATGTGCTATGCGCTAGATGTTATTTGTTGTGTGCAATATTATAAGTATGATGATGCATGTTAATCTCATGGCATGACTTTCCTAATCCAAATTTGGAAAGTTCTCTCACATTCATAATCCAAATTTGGAAAGCTCACCAACTTTCCTAATCCCAATTTGGCAAGTTCACTGACTTGACTTTCCATAATCATGTTGTTAGGAAAGAGATATTCTTACTCATGCATGTCCTTGGTGTGTACTTGCATATACCCATACTTTGTGCAAGTGTGTAATAACCCTATACAACTCTACGATTTTAGGTGCAGGCACAGGTGGACGCTAGAGCTAGAGGTTGATGCTGAAACTATCCAGACGTGGAGCATTCATCCGGACTTGGTAGGCCCTCATGCTTTCGAGGATGCTTGCCCATTATATTCTAGCTTAGTTATAGCATTGAGATAGTAGAGTATGTTCCACTAGCGTTTCCTTCCGCTTTTGTTTAGACATTGTATTGGTGCCATTTTGGCAAGTATACATTTAATGTTATATTAAACTATTTTTTTCATTTGATGATCTTAATGTTAGATGGTTGATGGTGAAGAATTATGAATCTAATAGAATTATTAGTATGTATGCTATGAAACAAAAAGTTTCAAATTTTCTGCTAAAATTAACCTAGAAGAAGTAAGAATGACGTAAGTAGGCTTGTCTGCGACCTCAAAGAGGTCAACGACGTTGGTCTCATCTGGGGTCTAGACTCCGGTCGTGAAAGACACCAGACTAGACCGGCGTCGTTGACCTCTCAGAGATCGCAGACAAGCCTACTTTAATTCTACTTACATTCATAATGTTCACAATCAACCATCTAACATTAAGATTATCAAATGAAAGAAATAGTTCAATACTACATTAAATGTATAATTGCCAAAATGGCACCAATACATTATCTGAAATAAAAACGGAAAGAAACACAAGTGGAACATACTCCACTAGCTCAATCCTATAACTAAACTAGATTATATTGGGCAAGCATCCTCGAAAGCATGAGGTCCTACCAAGTCCGGTTGAATGCTCCACGTCCGGGTAGTTTCAGCGTCAACGTGCAGCTCTAGCGTCGACCTGTGCTTGTTCCAAAAATTGTAGCATTGTATAAGGTTAGTACACACTTTTACTGAGTATGGGTATATGCAAGCACACACCAAGCACATGCACGAGTAAGAATAGCTCTTTCCTAACAACATGATTATGGAAAGTCAAGTTAGTGCACTTGCCAAATTGGGATTAGGAAAGTGGTGAGCTTTCCAAATTTGGATTGGGAAAGTGAGTGAGCTTTCTAAATTTGGATTAGAAAAGTCATGCCATGAAAGTAACATGCATCATCAATTTATCATATTGCACACAGCACATAACATCTTGCATATCATTCGTTCATATTCCATGAGACATTGGAATCATGGACTTGACATCAAGACTTCTCAAAAATGAGGGCTCAACATATGGGACCTCAACTAGGGAGCCTTCTTTAGAAAACATTGAGTCTGCTTCATTCATTCATATGTACTTCATTTCATTTCATTTATGGGCTAGTATAAACACCAGTATACCTAGGATGTAGTTTAAGACTTTCATTGGATTTGTTGTGTAATGATTAAGAATGACCTAGTGTCATTACATAAGTCTAGCTCACCTATTGATTATCCTATCCTAACACCCTTGGTATCATTCATTTCATTATGTGCATCATTTGAGGCTGGCCTTATTCATTCATGGGGAACTTTAACTTTAACCGACATAGATCATGTGAGCATCATGAAATCCAGTGTCATGAAACCCCACAGCGAAAAGAGGTGGAATCACCGGCCAAAGTGACCCAAAACATGCTAGAGTACATGGGCATTGAACCCCGACAGATCCCTATATTGGCAGTATAGGTTCAAAGACTAGGAGATATAAGGAGACCCATACCTGACATGCCGGATAGTCTCATTTCATGAGAGTTACGTGAACCTCCGCCCTTCCCGAAAGAAGGCATCACTGCTCAAAGTTATTCTATTGGTGCTTAGTATAAAGTTCCATTACATTTAACTCATACGTCATGGAAGTTGGCTTCTAGTATGAGGACATCATAGCTCAATAGATGATATCTCATCTCATCATTAGTATTAAGTGTGTTAATATCAATACTTTAATTAGAGTGTTCATAGAGACTAGTCTCTTCATTAACTTTACACTCTCACAGGTTAGTACGTTTTGGTAATATTTACTTAGGCTCATTTGAGATTGCTCTCTTTTTTTTACATTAGCCTCATATCATGTTGTCACCACATTCATTAACATTAGCAAATTTGTTCTTCATAATTACTCACCCCTTTTTTTTACGTGAATGTTTATTTCATCATATGCCAATGCACTTGGCCATTTGTGTGTTTCACACTCTTACTTAACTGAAGCAGGCATTACTGCTCTGTCTGCACTCTACACTGTGACCACAGCCACACTTAACACAGTTTTTTCTGTGATGCTGCATATCACCTCTATTGCCCTTCCTGGGCTCGGGTGTTCCTCCTCTAGGTGTTGTAGTCCTCTGAGAGTTAGAGTTCCCTGAACTCTGTTGCCCCTTTTTGAACCTGGGCTGCTCATGGATGCAAAAACTGTTTTTGTGGCCTCCATGGCTGGGACCTGCTTGATCTTGAGCCTTAGACCTCCTAGCATCACGAACGGCCCTGTTCTTGCGGCTGTTCTCTACCTGCTGGACATGCACCATCAATCTTGAGAGGTCCATGATCATGGAGCATCGCAGACCGACACTCCTCCTCCATATTTCCGTTGATTCTTCTGGGGAACCTACTCATCTCATCCCTGCTATTACATACAAGGGAAGTAGCATACCTAGAAAGCTTAACAAACTTCAGGGAATACTCCCTGACTGTCATGGATTCCTGCTTAAGGTTGATAAACACCTCAACTTTGGCCTCCATCATCTCTCTAGGAAAGAATCTCTCATCAAAGATTATCTTAAACAACTCCCAAGTGATCGGAACTCCGCCCAAAACTCGGCTATCTTGCCACATCTTGCACCAAGTCTGTGCAACATCCTTGAGTTTATAGGAAGCCAACTTTGTTTTCTCACTATCTGTGGCCCACATAGACACCAAGAACTTATGCACCTCATCCACAAACTCCTGAAGATCCTCCGAAGTCTTAGACCCTATGAAAATATGAGGATTCATCCTCGTAAAGTCTCTGAGCCTGTCAGCCATACTGCGAACTGGTGGGTTCTCCCTGTTAAAATTCTGCCGGTTGACCTGGTCAGTCATGGACTGGGCCTGCATAGTGATGGCCTGTGCCATCTGGTCCAGAGATGCCCTCACCTCAGCATCAGTCAACCCAGCAGGGTTAACCGGCATAGCCACTCCTTTGACTGGAGCCTGGGGTGGAACCTGATTGTCCCCAGCAGCTCCTCCTCCTCTCATCTGACCAATAGTTCTCCTAGTATACATTTTCTAAAAAACAAAAAGGATTGATGTTAGACACGCTCATAACATCAAAAAATCATACATTAGGAAAAGGCACGATGAGATCAGAAGAAGGGAAATTTTCCTATGCATCATGCAGTCTCTAATTCAGGATAGTGGTGCACTGCACTACCATGACTTAGAAACTACTCAATGTGGTTGAAGTGAACTTATTATCCTCGGAATTTAACCTAGTGCTCTGATACCAACTTTGGCACGACCAGAGTCTAAACCCCAGATGATACCGGCGTCGTTGAACTCTCAGAGGTCGCAGATAAATCTACTTAGCTCATTCTTACATTATCTAGGTTAATTTTAGCGGAAAATTTAAAACTTTTTGTTTCTTATCATGCAGAAAGTTCATTCTACTTACATTCATAATGTTCACAATCAACCATCAAACATTAAGATTATAAACTGGAAGAAATAGTTCAATATTGCATTAAATGTATAATTGCCAAAATGGCACCAATACAATGTTTGAAATAAAAATGGAAAAAAACACTAGTGGGACATACTCCACTACCTCAATCCTATAACTAAGCTAGATTATAATGGGCAAGCATCCTCGAAAGCATAAGGACCTACCAAGTCCGGATGAATGCTCCACGTCCGAGTAGTTTCAGCGTCAACCTGTAGCTCTAGTGTCCACCTGTGCCTGTACCTAAAATTGTAGATTTGTATATGGTTAGTACACACTTTTACTAAGTATGGGTATATGCAAGCACACACCAAGGACATGCATGAGTAACAATAGCTCTTTCCTAACAACATGATTATGGTAAGTCAAGTCAGTGGACTTGCCAAAATGGGATTAGGAATGTTGGTGAGCTTTCCAATTTTGGATTAGGAAAGCGAGTGAGTTTTCAAAATTTGGATTAGGAAATTCATGCCATGAGAGTAAAATCCATCATAATACTTATCATATTGCACACAACACAAAACATATTGCATATCATTCGTTTATGTACCATGAGTCCTAGGAATCATAAACTTGACATCAAGACTTTCCAAAAATAAGGGCTCAACATATAAGACCTCAACTAGGGAGCCTTCTTTAGCAAACGCAGAGTCTGCTTCATTTATTCATACCTATTTCATTTCATTTCATTCATGGGCTAGTATAAACACCAGCTATACCTAGGATGTAGTTTAAGACTTTCATCGGGTTCGTTGTGCAATGATTAAGAATGACCTACTGTCATTACTTAAGTCTATCTCAACTCTTGATTATCCTATCCTAACAACTTTGGTATCATTCATTTCAATATGTGCATCATTTGAGGCTGGCCTCATTCATTCATGGGGAACTTTAACTTTAATCGACATAGATCATGTGAGCATTCATGGGGAACTTTAACTCACCCCTTTTTTTACGTGAATGTTCAGTTCATCATATGCCAATGCACTTGGCCATTTATGTGTTTAACACTCTTACTTAACCCTTCTAGGGTTTCATCATTTAATTAAATAATATTCATTTCATCATATGCCAATGCAATTGGCCATTTAATGTTTTTTACACTCTTACTTAACCTTCTAGGGTAACATTATTTCATTACGTAAATCTTTGGTTCACTTATTTTTAAACGTATGCTAGACGTATGGGTCTATACATACAAGCCATGAGGCTTCATTCATAGTTCGTTTATGTTATTCATATCTTCCTAAGATTGTGTGGTACAAGACTTATGCATCTTGTAAGTGTGCCAAGATCTCAATTTTGATCTATGTAGGCAACATTATTTTAGAACTTTTATTCACGTATGACTTATGTATCAATACGGAATTTGGGCAAAAGAATCCGGTTCGAATCACTTGAACAACCCTTAGCCATTTTCCTTAATTTCAATTTTTGTGTCCATTGGCTTGGGAATCCAGGTTCGATCCCTAATGCTACCATAAGTATTTTTTTTTTCTTTCTTTGCTTTACTTTTAGTCTAGGCAGCTTGCTGAGGGCGTGGGATCAATTCCCCACGAACCCATATATTTTTTTTAATTGTTACCCTCTCCTTTGCTCACAATTTCGCTACTGACCAAGGGGTAGTGGGATCGATCCCCCATATCCCCCTTTTCTTTTGTTATTAATTTTCTTCTGCAGTCGCTGAGGGGCGCGGGATCGATTCCCCACAACCCCATATATTGTTTTTATTTTTATTAATTTGGGCTCTTCCGTGTTGTGGGATTGAAACCCCACAACAACATTTTTATATTTTCCCCTTCTTGCGAATTTTGCCGGACCTCAGCCCCAGTTCGAGCCCCGCCTGGCACACCCCTTTTAAGGTATGCCTTAGTGAGGTCTTGGGTTCGATCCCTGCAGACCTCACCTTATTTTTTTTTACGTTTAAAATTTCCATAAACTATATACAGCTTATTTCCAGGTTTTGGAAGTTTATTCCACGATTTTATGCATCATCTTATGGGTCATTTAAGCATTTGTTTCTTAGTCATTCGTTAGTGTTCTTAAGACAAGTTACAGGAATGATTTGGTGATTTGTTTTAGCTAGAGTTGATAGCATTTCAACCATGTGAATATCACATCTTGGGAACATCTAGTTGCACAGAAAACACAAGTGATTCTATGTTATTAGCATGCTAAAATGGAGACTCCAAAGTCATAGTAACAACCTTGCACACATACCAACCTAAGATCACTGGGAGTTAGTGATCGGGAACATGAAAAGGGGGAACAACCCTAGTTTTCGGAGTAGACTTATCTGAGACTTCAGGGTCTCTTGGGAAAATGACCAAGAGGAAGAGAACCCATACCTTTTTGACATTAAAACCTCGACTTTCTGCCCAAAGAACTTCTCCAAACACACGTCCAACACCAAAAGTTCAACACCAAACTCGACGGATAACCTTCTCTTTGCCTACGTGATTGATTAGTTGTTTGTTTACAATTTTTGTTCGTGAGTTCTTCAAGTATGAAGAACTTTGGTTTACCTATTGTTCTTGAAGTTATTTTACAGAGAGAGTCGTAAAAAAATAGAGAGATTGAATGTGAGAGTTGAGAGATAGACGTGAGAGAGAGTGGGAGTTTTATTAGGCTTAGGATTCTAGTTTAGGACTTAGTCAAATAAGGTTTTTAATAAATAAAAATTGATTTCCCTTTTATTTTAAATAAGCTAATGAGTAATTATTATTAATTAAATACATTAATTTAACAACTTAAATAAAAACAACTTTAATTCATTGCTTCCACCTAGGTTCGAACCCCGGTGGAGCAAGACTTCACTTCAAGAGCCCAATTTCGGCCTTCTCTCTCCAAAATGACACTCCAAATTATTAGTTAAATAATTAATTATATATTTAGGGTAATTACTATACTACCCTTAACCTGGAAAAAGTCCATTTTACCACTAGACCCTCCAAAACTATGATTTTCCCTTTTTAAGTCCGGTAAAGACTCATTCGAGTAAATCTTCGCATTCAAGAGACCATGTTTGTACAACCTTTCCTAGCTCAACTAGATCCCTAAGTTAGTTGGCTTGGCTGTCGTAAGGGTTCTGAGGTCTGGTTCCACGCACATCAATCCGTGTGAACCCTGGTCTAATCGTAGGCATTCTAGACAAATTAAGCATTACTTATCATATCCATTTTTAGAGTTGTTACATAGACACCTGATTAAAATTAGCAAAATTGAGGGTACTATGCCTCCCATTGTCCTTACTCCTCTCCCACCTAGCATTCGAGTTAATCCCACACAATATTTGTCTGATATCCTTATAAGGAGGTTTATCCTTCAAAAAATTAAACATATGAGGATCACAATAGAAAACTTAACATATTTTACCCTCACAAGCAAAGTCGTATACTTTATTTCAGTTAACCAATTAGCACAAAATTCTCTCACAAAAGTCAAAATTTAATCTCCTAGATTGTCAAACATAAACCGCAAACCTAATGCATTTAGAGTTTTATAAATAGCAGGAAATTGGACTGTAATCGTACCTCATTCCCAAATTCATCACCCATGTATTTTTCTTCCCTTTGACATTTGAATCATTCCCAGCCATTCCTTTCCACCGCTTTTTTGCAAATTTTTGTGCCAGTTCCTGACCACTAGAGGACTCGAAAGTTTCACCCTTTTGACTTCTTTTTTAACCCATCATATTCTTCACTTTACGATCTATTGACACATGTTAAGAAGAGAAAACTAGAGGAAAAATGGGAAAAAAATGGAGGAGAAGGTCGTGTGGGGGGGAGAGGAAAGGTTGGTGGAGGTTAATGGTGGATTTTAATGGAGATAGTGGGAGTTTAAAGGTAGAAGAATAAGAGTTGGAGAGAATAGGGGGCGGAAAATGGGTATAGGAGAAGAATTCAAGATTTGGGTTTTATATTTGGAATGGCTCGGGTAGAAATGGGTGAAACCCAGAATTTAGGAAATTTGGGTGTTGGGGCGATGATGGGGAGGCGCACCTCTATCGCGCCTCAATAAGTGTTCTGTCTATCAGGGATTGGCTCAACGCGCCCCAAAGTGCACCAGCCTGCACGCATTAGGTGTGATGGAAGGGTGATACGCATATATCGCGCCTAGGAACCTTCTTTGAGGTTTTCATCCAGGCACGGCGCGCCTAGAAGTGCGCCTGGTTCAATTTTTTTAATTTACTATTACAAAGTAAATTACATATAGTGACAATTTCTAAGTATCTAAAACTACCCTATAATTTAAGAATTGAAACTACGCTAATAATAGAAATTCAAAACTAAAACAAAACTGCCTATCTATTACACCTTATGCATGGGTTGCCTCCCATATATATAACATCACAGCACCACACAACTTAGATCATTCATTATGTAGCTCTATATCCTCCCGATGATGATCTGAATTGTCACTGAAATAGTGTTACACCTTTTTCCCATGACGATGAACGTAGTGCCAGTTTCACCTCGATGTTCAACTGCACCATGTTGTGTTATCCTCACCACTTTGAATGGACCACACCAGTTAGACATAATTTTTCGAGGAATAACCTTAATTTAGAGTTAAACAATAAAACCTTATCTCCAAATTAAAGGTACGCGCCACTATGTGTTTGTCATGCCACCTTTTTATCTTTTGTTTATATATCTTGGCATTCTCATAGGCGTGGAGCCTTAAATCTTCAAGTTCATGCATCTGATTCACTCTCTTTTTACTGGGTAGTTCGGGGTCCAAGTTTAACTTATTAATTGCCTAATAAGCTTGATGCTCCAATTCTACCAGAAGGTGAAACTTTTTCCAAATACAATATTGTAAGGAGAAGTCCCTATAAGTGTCTTGTACGCAATCCTATACGCCCACAACACATCATCTACCTTCTCAGACCAGTCTTTGCTTTGTGCATTTACCATTTTTTGCAAAATCTGCTTAACCTCTTGATTTGACTTCTCCACTTGGACAGTCGTTTGAGGGTGATAAGTTCTAGAAACCTTATGGCGAATACCATAATTATAGAGAAGGTTCTTAACAAGATGTTCAATGAAGTGATTACCTCCATCACTTATAATTTCCCTTGGAGTGCCAAAGGGAGTGAAGATGCTTCTTGATGAACTATATCACCACTCTTATGTCATTAGAAGGAATAGACACCTCGACTCATTTTCTCACATAATCTACCGCCACAAGTATGCATAAGTTTTCATTGGATGGTGGGAATGGACCCATGAAGTCAATACCCCACACATCAAAGATTTCCACCTCAAAGATATTGTTTAGGGGCATCTCATGCCTTTTTGAAATGGTACCCAATTTTTTGCACCTATCAGAACCCTTCATAAAAGCAATACAATGTTTAAACAATGAGGGCCAATAGAAACCAGATTGTAGTACCTTATGAGCAGTGTGCTCCCCTCCATGGTGACCTCCATATAGACTAGCATGACAACTCTCAAGTACTTTGTGAACCTCAGCCTCCGGAATGCACCTTCTCACTACCCGGTCTACACCTTGCTTAAACAAGAATTGCTCATCCCAGATATAGAACTTGGCGTCATGATTAAGCTTTTTCTTTTGTTGGGTGGTTGATTTCGGAGGATAAGAACCATTTACTAGAAAGTTAACAATGTATGCATACCATGGCACTTTAGAGATATCTAATGCCATTAATTGTTCATCCGGAAACACTTCCCGGATTTTCTCACCCTCATTCACATGTGTAAAATCCTCAAACCTGGATAAGTGATCGTCTATTTGATTCTCAATTTCTTTCCTGTACTTGATCTCAAGATCAAATTCTTAGAGAAGCAGTATTCATCGAATAAGGCTTAGTTTAGCATCCTTATTATTAAATGGGTACCTAATAACTACATGGTCTGTAAAAACAATCACTTTCATACCTACCAAATACGATCTAAACTTGTCGAAGGTAAATACTAAAGCCAGCATGTCCTTCTCAGTGATTGTATAATTAGCTTGTGCAGAGTCAAGGGTCCTGCTTGTATAATAATTGAGTGAAACACTTTATTCTTTATCTGTCCCTATATTGCACCCACCGCTACATCGCTTGCATCACGTATGAGTTCAAATGGTAATCCCCAATTAAGAGCAATTAAGATGGGAACCTCAATTAAGTTCCTCTTCAACATCTCAAAAGCTCTCAAAAACAATGCATCAAAGTCAAACTTCACCTCCTTCTCCAAAAGATTGCAGATTGGTCTTGCAATCTTGGAAAAATCCTTGATGAATCGCCGGTGAAAACCTACATGGCCAAGAAAACTACGCACCCCTTTACAGAAATGGGAGAGGGCAATTTTTCAATGACTTCTACTTTGGCCTTATCAAATTCCAAACTAGATTTAGACACCTTCTGTCCTAACACTATCCCCTCTCTAATCAAAAAATGACATTTCTCCCAGTTTAGCACTAAGTTGGTGTCTTTACATCTAACAAGTACCTTATCAATATTCCAGAGACATACCTCAAAAGACTTCCCAAAGACTGAAAAAAATCATCCATGAAAACCTCTACAGAGTCCTCCACCATGTAATGAAAAATGGACATCATACACATTTAAATAGTCGTCAGTGCATTGCAATGTCCGAATGGCATGTGTTTGAACACATATGTGTCATAAGGACAAGTGAACGTGGTTTTTTTCTGATCTTTGGGTTCAGTGAAGATCTGGTTGTACCCGAAATACCCATCTTAGAAGCAATAGTACTCTTGTCCTACTAGTCGGTCAACCATCTGATTAATTAATGGAACGAGATAGAGATCTTTTCTAGTAGCATCATTTAGTTTTCGGTAATCCATACAAATTCTCCTCTCGATTACTGTTGTAGTAGGAATCAACTCATTCTTTTCGTTCCTTATCACAGCCATACCTCCCTTCTTGGGAACACACTGTATCTGACTCACCCACTTACTATCAGAGATTAGGTACACAATTCCAGCTTCTAACCACTTTATAACTTCCTTTCTTACGACTTCTTTCATCATAGGATTTAGATGGCGTTGATGTTGTTCTTTGGGTTTATGGTCCTCTTCCATGTAAAATTTGTTCATGCACAATGTCGGACTAATCCCATAAATATCATCCATCTTCCATCCAATTGCCTTCTTCCTCCTCTTTCAGATCCTCAAAGTCGCATCAATCTGTAAATTAGACAATTCTGTAGAAAGTATAATAGGCAATGTTTAATTATCACCCAAATAAGCATCCCTTAGGTGAGCTGGTTGAGTTTTTTGTTCCAACTTGGGAGCTTATTCGATTGATGGCTTTGGTGGGAGGCCTAAATTGTGATTTAATGACTCCACTTGAGTCCTACGAGTGTCTACTAGTGCTGGATTTAAGAATGATTCAATCTTTTGGTCTTTAGTCTCTCCACCTATCTCTTGACCCACTAACACTTTCTCTAAAGTGTTTTTAGCCTCAACTACTTGTGATTCTACTATTTGATTAACCGTAGTAATAACAAATAACTCTCATAAACAGAAGGCAATTTTATAGCGCGGTAAACATCAAATACCTCAACCTTATCATGTGCCCTCATAGTTGGTTGACCAGCAGCTACATCAATCAATTCCCTACCCATGGGCAAGAAAGTCGTCCCAAAATGAATGGGACTTCAGAATCAGGTTCAATGTCTAAGACCACAAAATCTACCAAGAAACTCAATGAACCTACTTGCACTAACAAATCTTCTACCATCGCCTCTGGCCTAACAATTAATCTATCTGCGAGTTGGAAAATAACGCTCGTTCATTTAGGATTACCCCACCTAAGATTTTGATGCAAGTATAAGGGCATCAAACTTATACTTGCGCCTAGGTCCTACGACCCCCGAGCATGAACACTTTGCCATATTGAAATCTTTACAATAAAACTACCCATATCTTTTAACTTATTACGCAGTCTATTTTGGATCCTTAAGTTGTACTTCTCAATAAGTGCTATAGGAGGCCACAATGTCCTTCACGTATTTGGCATACTTTGGTATACGCTACAAAATGTCAACCAAATGTAGATTAATGTGAAACAGTTTAAGGAGAGAGAAAACCATACCTAAGCATTCATCCTCATTTTAATCTTTGAGCCTTTGTGGAAACGGAGGTGGTAACTTCTTTTGAGGTACGGGTGCCTCAACATTGGAGCTTTTTACTACCTCTTCCACTTTCTTTTCTTTGGTATTTAACTCAATGTCTTTCTTCTTTGGGGCTAGTTCCTCTAATTGCAGCTCACTTCTAGTGTTTACTGCATGCAATTGCTTTGGATTGGGCTCAGTATCTCCGTGAAGCCCACCTTGGGGACGCATGTTAAAAGAATTAGCCGCTTGCACAAATTGTTTCTCTAAACTCATTTGGGACATTTGGATGTTTATGATATTCTAATCCTGCTTAT
This sequence comes from Solanum pennellii, assembly GCF_001406875.1. Taxonomy (NCBI): domain Eukaryota; kingdom Viridiplantae; phylum Streptophyta; class Magnoliopsida; order Solanales; family Solanaceae; genus Solanum; species Solanum pennellii. The sequence goes on along the minus strand of NC_028645.1, from coordinate 58,979,504 downwards.
CTATTCTAGAACTTAACTTGGTCCCCATTTCAGTCATGAGCTTTTGGAATAGTTGTTAACTGGTCATCCCCCCTTTGGGTGCACTAGGATTTACACTTTGGTTGGGATTTTTGTATTATTGCCCAGTCCCTTGGGTATGGTATTGATTTGCCCCTGGTGCTTGATTTTAATTTCAGTTCCCACCCAATGAGCAGTTAGGATGATTTCTCTAACTATGTTTGTAACTATTACCATAATTTTGTTGGCCTTGGCCTCTTTGCGCATTGCCCACATAATTTACAAAATCCGGATTTGCCTCGTATTGCTCAGTGTCATGGGTTACACTACCAATACCCCACACAAATTTCTTTCCTATTGTACCACGTTATCGATGCCTGACTTAGAGCTAACTTTTTAAAATGTAAGGCCATGCTATGTTTCATTGCATCTAGTTTGGCATATCACATCCGAGTTTACCCCCTAGACGTAACCGGCATCGGCATCCTCTTTGAGGACTAAGACTAGCCTCTTAGTTTACACCATTACATTCATAGGTCAAATTTAGCGAAAAATTTAAAACTTTTCATTACTTCTGCTTGAGGTTTACATAGAACTCTACATACACATAACATATATATATCGATTATACATAAACCCTTCGTATAGGAAGATTACTTAGTATTCTACTTTTATTGCACATAAGTATATAAGATATAACAGTCATAATAGTCGTCTCATCTCATAACCATCTAATAAGGGTGTAAGAACTTGGGTATAACCCATATATCAAAGTAAAAATTCCTCACATGGGCGATACAATGTTTCATACTAAATGGAAGAAAGAACCATAGAAGTCTTTAACTAAAAGCAACTCCATAAGCTAGATAGTGGGATCACCCTCGGAAATTGAGGACCTACCCTACTAGGATGATTAAGATATCCAAGCTTTCTTCAAGTCGTCTTCAAAATACTTCAACGACCGAAACCTAAAATGTAGGGGAAAAGGAAGAAATGGAGTTAGTACGCCACTTGTACTAAGTAGGAGACTATGTGCACAGATACTATGAAAACATGCTAAGAAAAGGGACATTTCATAAACATATGCAGTTTATCTTGAAAACACTTATGCATGTTCAACAAGACCATACCAATCAATAAGACATGTTCATTAAGTCATAAGCATGTACATTACAAAATCAACATCATCAAGTATAGTCAAGTCAACATGCATAGCATATAGTTGAATACCTATTCAAGTAACTCTATCATCAAATCATATTAATAGTAAGCATGAATAAGATTACATTTTAACATAACCAAAGAAAGTCAATTACCCATGAACCCCTATCAAGTCAACAAGTGCAATGACCAAGTAAAGCCCCATAATCTTACTCTATCAAGTAACCCAACAAGAATCATGACTAACATCCCACTTCACATAACATGGCATTTAGGTGCACATATCACCTTACTTTAACAATATAAACCAACACATAGTCATAAGTGAACTAATCAACATATAGTTTCAACAATGTGCAAGTTTGTCATATATATGTCATATAGCATTATAAGCATAATCATACATAAGAACATCGTCCTAAGACTCCCTTCAAGGCTAACTAGTGCAATGGTTAGGTAGAGTCCCATACCATTACCTAGACTAAGCTAGACCCCTTAGGTTATCATAGTTAGAGTTCAATCCTTTAGTTTATTTTACTTTTTGGGAACATCTTGCCCTAACAAAGATAGACCACATGAGCTAATGTGGAATTCAGTGTCATAAAACCCTACACTGGAGGAAGGCGGACTACTTGCCAAGGTAGTACCAAGACATAAAACATAGCAACGACGTGGATCCACTAGCTAGTATTCCTATGGGGCAACATGGTTCAAGAACTAGGAGACATAGTTGGGACCCTCTTTATGCTACATGCATTTTAGTTGATCAACCGTGGTTTCACGGTAATTTCAATGCTTTTTCCTTAAGTTTAATGTGTGTCTAAGGCCTTTTTGTAGTAATTCTAATATATTTTTATCTGTGTTTGCAGGAAAACTATCTAAAATGGAAACACAGAAGACTGTGCTGAAATCAGCGCAGAAGTGATGACCTACAAAGCCATCGATGGCCTGTCGACCCATCGACGGTCCGTAGCTGGTGATCGTCGACTAGAGGTTCAAGCTGCTGAAATCACATCGAGGAATTCTGATTGAGTGTGGGGCTACATAAGGATCTATGGTGCATCGACTGATCGATAGACCGTCCTGGCGAACCGTTGATTGTAACAGAAAGTAGTCTCAGTACCCAACTTAAAGAAATCATTAAGTATGGAGGAACGGAGGCATCAACGGACCATAAGTCCAACGACGGACCGTGTAGTTGGTCCGTCGATTGTAACAGAAAGGATGCAAAAGTGGAGGCTGAAAAAGATTCCATCGATGGACCGTCAGTTGGGTCATCGACTGAAGACGCATTTTGGACAGATTTTTCCTTATTTAGAAATTCTTTTATTTTAGGACTTCATTATTATAAATAGGGTTAAAAATCTCATTTTGGGGGTTAGACTTTTTGTTATTTTTCATATTCTTGTTATTGAAAGTTGAACTTTGGATTTTGGGAATTACTTCAAGTTTCCAGAATCGATTCTCAAGATATTTTCGTTAATTCAAGTGTTATTTCTGGATTTTCTTTAAATTTGTCAAAGTAAGTACATGAATTCTTGTTTAATAACCATGAATTCTGTATTTCTAAGCATGGGTAACTAAATCCACAACTAAGGTTGTGAGAACCATTGGTAATTAACAAGGTAAAACTAGCTAAATAACAATTCTAGAATAATTTCTTGCATGCATTGGTAATTCTTTTGTTTAAAAGTCTTTTTAATAAGTGCACGCGTTAGAACTTGCCCTATTTCTACTTGCCGGACCAAGGAGGTAGTTGATAGGAAATGAATTATCAACATAGATTTAGTATACACTATATAATAGGCTAGTTTCAATTGGTGCAAAGTAGTAACTTATCCATACATTGAATATGATGCGTAATATGAGTTAAGGTAAGGTTTAGTAAAGTAGACACACATAGCCAGACCAAGGTACGGAGTGAAATTCTCTAGTTGTCGGACCAAGGAATTAGGTATACATAACTTACCATTTTGCATGCAAGACACTAATAAAAAATTGTTATAGCTAGGATTACCACGTTTTTAACCTATGGGAAACACTTACACCTAGTTTCTCTCATCACTTGATCAACACCAAAGTTATAAACTTGTTATTTGTCTTACTTAGAAATAATTAAACATTTTTGTTACACAACCCCCCCCCCCCATTTAATTAAGTGTTTTTAGAAAGGACTTGACTAAATAGACGTAATCGTAGATTAAAGTAAAGTATATACCACTTTCCTCGTGGGATCTACCCCAACCTAACAATTGGGTTCTTCACTTGATACGACGCTTATACTTCTTTAGGGAAGTATAATTTGAGCGTATCAAATTTTGGCACCGCTGCCGGGGAATAATGGCTTTTAAAGTAACTTTAAGAGCAATTACTGAAGTTTAGTCAACAATTTCCTGATTTTACTTTTTTTTCTTTGTTTTTGTCTCTTTGAGGTCTATCTCTAGTGTATCCCAAGTACACGGAGTCGAGGAGAACCAATACTTCCATTTGATCCAAAACTAAACCGTACGATCCGCAAAATGAACGAGCCACACAATCCTAATTATATTGGTGATGGGATCAACCGTCAACTCCCTCCGCCGGTTGATGCTCATAACCAAGTGATCGTGGAAAACCCTGATGAGGGCGCTTTGAGGTGACAACCTCCTTCCCCACGCCTTCAAGAGTATTATAGGGCCAATGTTAACATCGCCGATTCGGATGGACCTCTTGTCCTACCTTCTCTACCACAAGGTCATTCATTTGTGATAACTAGTAGATTGATGCAGATGCTCACCGCTAGAGGTTTGTTTTCGGGGCTACCATTTGAGGATCCACATGCTCACATCGCCAAACTGAGGTCAGTGTGCAAACGTTGTGTAGGGAGGCCGAACTTGGACATGGATATCATTGGATTAAGGGTGTTCCCTCTCTCACTGACGGGAGAGGCCGCAATTTGGTTTGCTGAGTTGCCTTATAATTTGATCTATACTTGGGAGCAGTTGAGGGATGTGATCCTAGCAAGGTATTACCCGGTTTCTAAAATGCTTAACCACAAAGATAGGGTGAACAACTTTGTGGCGTTGCCTGGGGAGTCGGTAAGTATTCTTGGGATAGGTTCACCTCATTTCTTAGAAGTGTCTTAAACCACCACATTAATGATGAATCGTTGAAAGAGTACTTATATAGGGGCAACATGATAAAAATAAGGCGGTACTTGATACTCATGCGGGTGATTCTTATGGTGAGTGCACTTTTGCAGAGCTCACAGAAAAGTTGGAGAAAATTTCCCGAAACAACAAGGCTTGGAGCACTAGGAAGTCGAACACTGGGAGAAATACCTTTGCAGTGCAAGTTACACACGACCCAGCCGCAGATGAGATTTGTGAAGAGATGGCTCAAATATGAACTGAGCTTGGGTTAGTATTGAAACATATCATTGGGGGTGCAAAGAAAGTGAATGCGGTGAATTATTTGACTAAGCCACCACCACGGTAGATGAATTTTGCTATGAGAAAGACTCTTATGCAGTGAATGAGCAGACGGGGGGTTTCCGACCGAATGCCCAAGGAACCAATCCAGGAGAATTGGTGCCAAGGTCAAGGAAATTAAGGTCGGAACTATGGGAATTACAACCGAGAGGGCAAATATGTTCGAGATGGAAACTACAACCGCGACAACAACTTCAACCGGGGTAACTATGGTAATAGAATTGATTTGAGTGGTCCCTATGTTCCACCTCAAAATCAGGAAATTGCTCTTAGGGATGGTGGAGGTAGTATGTCACGAGTTGAAGATAAGTTTCAAAAGATGAGGAGGAGGGTTGATGCTAGTGATGAGAACGCCAAAGAGTTGAGAAGAGATTTAGCGAATATTGGGCAAAAGGTGGATGCACATGCAATCTCAATCAAGCATCTTGAGTTGCAAATGGCCCAATTGTCTTCTACTATGAACCCAGGCCAACCAGGTACTCTTCCTAATAAATACCGTCCAAAATCTAAAAAATGATGGACATTGTATGGCAACCACTACTCGAGGGGGTAAGCAAACCATTGACCCATTTATGCTGTCTGGCGTAAAAGATGAGATGAGAGGAGATGATGTGGTAGAGGAAGTTAGTGGTGAGTTGGTCGAAAAATTGGGAAAGAAGCTGACTCCCATTCCTAGACCACCATCTCCATTCCTACAAAGATTGGTGAAAAAGACTGAGGATGGTAAATACCGGCGTTTTATTACTATGTTGAAACAGCTTTCCATCAATGTCCCTTTGATAGAAACTCTTGAACAATTGTCCGGTTACGCCAAGTTCATAAAAGATATGGTCACTAAGAAGAGATCGATTAGTTTTGAGGATGATGATCGATGCAACACTATAATGCTATTGCTACAAGGTCTCTTATGCAAAAGAAAGAACATCCAGGTGCTTTCACTATTCAATATACAATCGGGTTGTTAAACTTTGCTAAAGCATTATGTGATCTTGGGGAAAGCATAAATCTTATGCCTCTCTTATTTTACAAGAAGTTGGGTTTGAGTGACTTAAAGCCCACTGCGATGCGGATACTGATGGCCGATTGAACAGTGAAGAGGCCTATTGGGATACTCCATGATGTGCTAGTGAAAGTGGAGTCATTTATTTTTCTAGCCGATTTTGTTATTCTTGATTATGAGTTGGACTTTGAGGTGCCTATTATTCTTGGGAGGTCGTTCCTTGCTACCGGTCATGCCTTGGTTGAATGGAGAAAAGGCAAATGAAGTTTCGGTTGAACAATGAAGAAGTGACTTTCAATATTTGTAGGTCCAGGAGCAGAGTGGCGAGCTCCAATCGGTATCTGAGATATCCTACAAGGTTGAGAGTTCGTCCAAGCTACAAATAAAAGAGTGTCTTGGTGTTGAGGCACTAACGGTAGTGATCATGAATTTTGAGAGTCAATGTATCAAAGATTATGGGTCATTGGTTGCGGCACTTGATGGAGGTGATATTTAGTTCAGACCAAAGAAATTGGGTTTAGATATGAAACATCACAACTCTCCACCTGCGAAACCATCTATTGCGGAGGCCTCAAAATTGGAGCTTAAGGCTCTACCACCTCATTTGAGGTATGTTTTCTTGGGAAAAGGTGACACTATGCCGGTAATCATTGCATCGGATTTGAATGTGGAGAAAGTGGAGTGTCTTGTAGAGGTGTTGAAGAGGTTCAAACGAGCCATTGGTTGAACTATTGCGGACATTATTGGGATTCCACCCAGTATTGTTCACACAAAATCCAACTCATGCCCGATTATAAGCCAAGTATAGAGCATTAAAGACGGTTAAATCCATCTATGCAAGACGTAGTGAAGAAGGAGAATATTAAGTGGTTGGATGTCGGAGTCATATATTAGATCGCTGATAGTAGTTGGGTATGCGCTGTTTAGTGTGTGCCTAAGAAAGGGGGAATGACTGTGGTCCCTAATGAGAATAATGAGCTTGTTCCAATGAGGCCGGTGACTGGATGGAGAGTGTGTATGGATTACCGGAAATTGAATGCATGGACTGAGAAGGACCATTTTCCTATGCCCTTAATGGATCAGATATTGTATAGGCTTGCAGGAAAGAGGTGGTATTGTTTTCTTAATGGTTATTCGAGTTACAACCAAATCCCTATTGGACCGGAAGATTAAGAGAAAACTACCTTTACTTGTCGTTATGGAACTCTCTAGTTCAAGAGTATGCCCTTCGGGTTGTGTAATGCACCGGCAACTTTTCAAAGATGTATGATGTCTATATTCTCTGATATGGTGGAGGACACCATTGAGGTGTTTATAGATGATTTTTCTATTGTTGGTGACTCATTTGATCATTGTTTGAGTCACTTGGCCGAAGTTCTTAAGAGGTGTGAAGATTGCAACCTTGTGCTAAATTGGGAAAAATGTCACTTCATGGTGAAAGAGGGTATTTCATTGGGCCATCGCATCTCAGAGAAGGGTATAGAGGATGATCAAGCCAAAGTTGAGGTGATAGAGAGACTTCCTCCACCCATCTCTGTAAAAGGTGTGAGGAGTTTTCTTGGGTATGCAGGCTTCTACCAGAGGTTCATCAAGGATTTTTCAAAAATTACTTCTTCTTTGTGCAAGTTACTTGAGAAAAAGTGTAAATTTTATTTTGATGAATCCTGTCTGAAGGCATTTAGAGAGTTGAAGGAGAAGTTGGTGTCTACGCCGATTATTAGTTCCCCAGATTGGAGCAAACCATTTGAGGTGATGTGTCATGCTAGTGGGGTTGCTCTTGGTGTAGTATTGGGACAAAGAAGGGATAAAATCATGCACTCCATTTATCATGCCAGTAAGGCCCTTAATGAAGCTCAAAATAATTATATTGGGACTGAACAAGAGCTCCTTGCGGTGGTCTTTGCGTTCGAGAAATTTTGCTCCTATTTTCTTGGAAAGAGAGTCATACATACTGATCATTATGCTTTGAGATATTTTATGGCACGAAGCCAAGGTTTATTAGGTGGAAATTATTGTTGTAAGAGTTTGACTTTGAAGTGAAAGATTGAAAAGGGGACTGAAAATCAAGTTGTCGATCACTTGTCCATATTAGAGGATGAATCTATGCGAGAATAGGGTGAAAAGGATGAAATTAATGATACTTGCCCTGATGAGCATGTATTGTCCGCTTCTCATTACTTGATTCCATGGTTTACCGATTTTGTGAATTACTTGGCTAGTGATATCGTCCTATCAGACTTGTCCTTTCATCAAAGGAAAAGGTTCATGCATGATGTGAAAAAGTTCTTTTGGGATGAGCCATATTTATATAGGAGTTGTGCTGATGGTCTTATTCGCCGGTGTATGCCGAAAGTTGAGATGTTGAATATTTTGGAGGCATGTCACTCCTCGCCTGTGGGTGGGCATCATAGTGGTATCCGGACTGCCCATAAAATCTTTCAATGTGGCTACTATTGGCCAACCATCCACCAAGATTCTCATGAGTTTGCCAAAGCATGTGATAGGTGTCAAAGAGATGGAGGCATTTCTAGAAGGCAAGAGCTCCCTTTAAATCTCATTCTTGTAATTTAGTTGTTTGCTGTGTGGGGCATTGACTTTATGGGCCCTTTTGTGAGTTTTCATGGGATGAAGTACATTCTTGTGGCTATTGATTATGTGTCCAAATGGGTGGAACCATAGCACTTGCAAATAATGAAGGAAAGAGTGTCACCGCGTTCTTGAAAAAGAACATATTTTCCATATTTGGCACTGCAAGGGACATTATTAGTGATGGGGGATCCCACTTTTGCAACAAATTTTTCAAAGGGTTATTGGAGAAACATAAGGTCACAACAATGTAGCCACTCCTTACCATCCTCAGACTAGTGGGCAAGTATAGGTGTCAAACAGAGAAATCAAGCAGATTCTGGAAAAAATGGGGAATGCTAGTAGAATGGATTGGTCAAAAGGAGGCTTGATGATGCGCTTTGGGACTATCGGACAGCATACAACACTCCCATAGGTATGTCTCCATACCAACTTGTATATGGGAAGGCTTGTCACTTGCTGTTTGAGTTAGAGTATACGGTCATGTGGGCAATGAAGAAACTGAAAATGAATTGGAATGAAGCTGCGGAACAGAGATAAATGGGTTAAATGAGCTTGATGAGTTTCGCTTGAAGGCGTATGAAAGTTTAGCCCTCTACAAAAAAAAGATGAAGAAGTACCATGACCAAAAGATTGAGAAGCACGACTTTGTGGTTGGGGATTTGATGCTTTTGTTCAACTCTAGGTTGCGCTTGTTTCCGGGCAAACTCAAATCCAAATGGACTGGTCCATTCTTGATCACTCAATTGTTCCCTCATGGTGCGGTTGAGTTGGAGAACAAGGAGGGTGCACGGTTCGAAGTAAATGGGCAAAGGATCAAACTCTACCTTGGGCATGTGGAAAATGCGAATGAAGTGGTTGAGGCATACCATCTTCATGAAGTCTGAGTAATCAAGAGTCTTGTGTCGTGCCGCGACGTTAAATCAAGCTCTGATTAGGAGGCAACCCAATATGTATCCTCTAGTCAACAATAGGTTTTTTTTAACTTTATAGGAGTAGTTGCATTGTTTCTGTTTTTACTTAATGTCATGTGTGGATTTTTTTCATTTTCTTTTAGAAGTGTTGGCTAGAGAGTAGATTAGGGTACGTGTCTAAAAAGTGTCCAGAAAATACAAAAAGAATTGATTATTGGGTTCTAAATGTGCAGTGATTAAATCACCAGAAATTTGCAGAAATTGGTCTGGTGCAATGATCGACGAACCAATCGACAGGCCGTTGTCCCATCTACGGACCGTCGATGGGGTCCATAGATCCCAGGTTTGTTTTTCAATATTGTCTAAGTTAGATTACAATCGACGGAGCAGTTGACGGACCGTCGATGACTTACGATCCATCGATTGGGAATCGTAAGTTCCCCAGATTTAAGGACCAGACCCGACCCGACTGACTATAAAATGATTTTAAACTCTTCAGTTACTTCCAACCTTTTCGAATTCCTCCCCCCCCCCCAACCATTTTTCTCCCCACATCCCCTTTCTACCCCACTTACTCACACACTAATTCACCCATTAATCCTCTCTAAAGTTTTTATTCTCTCACCATCTCCACATTTCCAAAACCCTCAGTCCCCAAACTCCCATCCTTTTCTTCCATCTTTCCGGTCGGTGTTTGAAGAGGAGATAGGTGATGTTCTTGCAAAATTCATCCTCCCATTCACTCCACTACAGTATACAGGTATGTCATTCTCATCTGCTCATTGAATACTCTTTCATTTGCATGCGAAAATGATGAAAAATGTACGTGGGTCTTGACTTCGGGACAAAACTACATGATTAACTTGTTAATATTGGGTCCCTAGTCCTTTAGAATGATGTAAAGTGAATGGGTTGGTGGTTTTAGTGTCTAAATGAACTTTGTTATGTGTTTTGTTGTTTTTCCGACTTAGGGCTTGATGTCTTTTAGAATCTAGGATTGAAATTGCAATAATCCAAGCCCTAGGAATGATGAAATGGTGTGTTAAATGCTATATGAACATGATGTGTCGTAAATTTCTTCAAAAAGTTCTTTAGGGGTGCCAACAATGGCTTACCAAATTTTATCTCTGACCAACTGTACAAGACCACGTCTATGGAACGTCAGTCAATCGACGGACCGTCGATGGGTTCCGTCGATAGCTACACCCCGATTTAGTCTAACTCTGGAACGACGGATTTGGTCGATGGTCCATCGATCCCCCACATCTGTCATCTGTAACAGAACCCTGTTTGCTGAGGGTTTTAAAAAAATGCCTAAGTGCCCACCGACGGAAGTGACCTACGCTCCGTCAGTTGATCGATAGACCGTCCTGCACATCCGTCATTTCTAACAAAACCTGTCTCTAAAGCTTTCTAAAAATTTTGTCTAAGTGTCCAACGACGGAAGTGACCGACGGACCGTCCTGCACGTCCGTCATTTCTAACAGAACAATTGTCTCAGAAACTTTCTAAATTTTATCTAAGTGTCTAACGACGGAAGTGACCTAAGGACCGTCCTACACGTCCTTCATTTTTAATAGAATCTTTGTCTTATAATTATAACTTTTAAAAGTTTCTATGTGTCCACCAATGGCCCTACCGACGGACCGTCGTTGCATCGATGAACCATCTATAGTGCTCGTCATTCAGTTTTGCAGTTCTTAACTTGACTGTGTCTTGTGTTCCACCTTTGGTGTTTGCTTATTTCGAGTGTGTTGAATGATTATACTGGTACTAATAACCTTCCTTTGCAGGTACAAATGGCCCCCAAGCCCGACATTGTCTACTCCCGAGGACGTTCCAAGTTCGTCCCCTCTTTACATCGAATGGTAATTGGCTCGGAGGATAAGACTAATCCCCGATACGTGCCACCAGGAACCCGCACACAGACACCTACTGCTAGGACCACTCGAGGTACACCTAAGAAGGTGGCGTCCGACGTAGTCACTGCCTCCCAGTCTGATGAGGAGCGCACACTGACCGGCACATCGTCTGGGTCTGCCGCGGGTTTCGTGGGAGCATCTGGCTCCGAGGAGGCTTCCGGATTTGAGGGAGCGTCAGGATCGCATAGTGCTACTGTTCCTGCTGCACCTGTCCAATCTTCCTTGTCTGATGAGGCCGATAGTGCGGATTCTACTCCAGCACCCCAATTCGACATCCCTGCATCGTTTGCTGATCAGCCCAACCGGTGGTGCATAGAAGGCCAATACCAGGTGTACAAGGATGGGAAGCTGCTCAACGATAAGGGGGTCATGACTCGGACTCTGACAGTCGAGCGGCAAGTTCTTACAGGGAGTCTTCACACGATGCCGGCTATACATGACCTCTTCACCCGCCATCAGTTCAAGTGGATGGCTAGGAGCGTGGGACGCTACAGTGAGGAGTTGGTGCGAGAGTTCTACGCTTCGTATGTAGGGACTCTCAGGTCTTCTTTGGATAGGTGGTCCAATCCCGCCTAACAGGCACCACTTATGCATATTCGAGTCTGTCGCCGCAGGGTGGACATCTCTTTACCCACTATTCATTGTTTCTTATACGGTGCTGATACAGATGCTACCAAGGAACCCCTTATTTCCGAGTTTGACTACCTGTGGAAGCTGATTAAGGAGGGCCATTTCAGCGTTATACGGTGGTGAGAGAACCACCAAGAGGACAAAATTCTTACATGGGATAGAGCAGTATTGGTAGATACTATGGTTGCGGGGTTCGAGGTTGATTTTCCAAGGTTGTTGCTGGCAGTCATTCATGAGAGGGACTTTAAGGACTCGACCACTTACCCTTTTCCCTGTAAGATTTTTGAGTTGTGTAGGTCTGCTGGAGTGCTTATTTGGCACATTGATGTTCTCAGGACTCCTACTGGGATAGTTGATATAGGACTCATCCGGGATGAGGCCAATGAGGTGACACCCAACAGAGGGCCCAGAGTAGAGGTGTAGCCGCTAGGTTAGAACTTGGCGTACACGGTAGAGCAAGCCCAAGAGGCTGATCAGGCTACATAAGAGCCTAGAGACACCACCCCATTTGATCTATCCCGGGCACTAGCAGAGCTCCGAGTTCCTCCCGTTCTACACCATCAGCTGCACAGGTCCTGATTGCTAAGGTCCAAAAGCTAGAGGCCTAGATCGCCACACTGCTGCATTATATCCAGCAGTGGATGCAGAAGTCCATTTCTGAGGCGGAGGATCGGATCAAGAAGAAGATTGCCAAGCAGACTGAGAGGAAGATTATGGCAGTCCACCAGCGCCTTGATGCGTTCGAGTTGAGAGTTCTCGCCCGGTCAGCCCCTACTATTGATATGATGACTCTCTAGGCTGCTGTGGTGAGTCTGAGGGCTGATGTGGATGCCATTTTAGATGCGCGGGTGCCCGAGTCTAAGGCCACATCTGCAGAGCCTGCTGAGTCACTACCTCCACTGCACCACCGCCCCAACCACGTGAGCGTGCCAAGAGGCACCGGTCCATAGAGAGGAGGCTAGGGAAAGGAAGAAGGAGTGCACTAAGTTATACGCCCGAGGAGAGCCTCTTTGGTAGATGAGGAGGCCCGGCAGATGAGGGCGCGTGAGTTGGCTGCTGGGGCTTCTAGTTCCCGATTGGAGACTATTGAGAGGAGCACCACTGAGGGTGCTGACATTGCTGCGGACACTACTGATGTTGTTCCTACTACTAATAGAGCATTTTCGGGAAACCGGACTCGCCAGCTTGTTGATCGTCGGTGCTATGCGCCTCAGGTTTGCTTCACCTACCACCTTGTTTTATATTTCTTATGCATTCAGGACAAATTGCATGCTTTCTTGTTGGGGTGGGGTAAATGGAAAGTGAGTGCTAGGGTGAAGTCAGAGTAACCCAACTCACGATCCTCTCTTGGGGTTTTCTTGCCTGTGTTCTTTTGCCCTAAGAGACCGATTACTTTACTATTGAACCGGCATGTTTAGTACCTTGTACAAAGTATGAATGTGAAATCTGAAACATGATAGCTAAATACAATGACATCCCGTTCTAAAGAGAATGATTGCATGATTAGGCATAGCGAATGTTGAATGTGTTGGCTCTAAGAATAACATAGAGATACACCATTGCATAAACCTTAATCTAACACTCAAAATAGGTGTCCGATAATCTGGTAGGGTAATGAGGTGTTAAGAGAGTGTGATGAAAGTTGAATAGTCCACTATTGGTACCTAGCTAGAACTTGCCCGGTTAGTCCTGCAAAAAGTAATTTGTATTAGACAATTCGGAAAGGATCATAGGCCCTTTTTCAAATGAGTCAATCTTTAGACTAAATAAAATAAAACTAAATTAAATTAATCCCTTTCTGATCCAAATGATTTGAGCTTACAATGGACCTTTCTTTTTTACCCCAATTCATCATTTCTGGGTATAATGTGTTGGCCCTGGTCCCTCATTGCCAAAAGCATAAGTTGAGGGTGGCTAATGCAAAAAACAATCTCGTCTTGGCCCTGACCCAGCCTTGAGTATTGTGTACCTCGACTCATGGCAAATCAATGATTTAAGGGTGGCTATTATGAGTAATCTTCCGAAAAGTGGGGTTGAAAAGATTAATGTAAAAAAAGAAAGAAAAGAAAAGTGACTCAATCAAAGTTTAAATCAAGTGAAAAATTTATAAATAAGAAAAAATAAAAATCAAAGAAGAGTCATTTGCACAAAAAGAAAAATAAAGGAGAAAAGCAAGGCAAAGAATATAAGAAAATGAAGAGTAGGTCACGATAGACGATGAAAGAGGTAGGACTCTTAGTCGTAATGTCAAGGAGGGCAACAAGTCACTAAAATGTATCAATATGTGCCATACCTGACCCTGAGCCTACGTTACAAGCCAAGAAAGTCCTATCCTAATCCTGAGAGTCTAATATGGTGAACTTAAAGCAGTGAAATAAGGTCAAGCCTATGGCGACAAGTATCAATCAGGTGTGAAATTGTTCTGAGAGTGAGTGTTGAATAATAATCCTTATACTCAAATTTGAAATCACTGTGTGGAAAAGGAGGATATTGTTTTTGAAGTGAGCACACTAGTTGCAATATTGGAAAGTTGGTACCTTGGTGAGAGATAAAAGAGGAGAGGTGTCAGTGCATGGTGAGTCTGTGTCATGGTCTGATCCACATGAATGAGCGTAGTGAGCTAAGAGTGATGTCATGTATAAAAGAAATGAAAATAATTGGGATTGATAGCCAGATGATTGCTAAATCTTAAAGAGGATACTTCTGTAAAAAGGTGTTGTGGTGAGTAATAGTGTGTCGCTTGAGGACAAACAACGAAATTAAGTTTAGGGTGTTGATGTACCGTGGTTTTACGGTACTTCCAATGCTTTTTTATTAAGTTTAGTGTGTGTCTAAATCCTTTTTGTAGTAATTCTAATGTATTTTTATCTGTGTTTGCAGGAAAACTGTCCAAAACAGTGCTGAAATCACTGCAGAAGTGATGACCTATGGAGCCACGATGGCCCATCGACCCATCGACGGTCCATAGGTGGTGATCATCGACTAGAGGTTCAAGCTGCTGAAATCAAATAGGGGAATTCTAACTAAGTGTGGGGCTACGGAAGGATCAACGGTCCATCGACTGATAAACGGACCGTCCTCGCAAACCGTTGATTGTAACAGAAAGTAGTCCCAATACCCTACTTGAAAAAATCACTAAGTATGGAGGAAAGGAGGCATCGACGGACTGTAAGTCCAACGACGGACCATGCTGTTGGTTCGTCGATTGTAACAGAAAGGATGAAAAAGTGGAGGCAGAAAAAGATTCTAAGTGTGGACCGACGAAGGTAGCCGACGGTCCGTCGTTCCATTGACGGATCGTCAGTTGGGTCGTCGACTGAAGACACGTTTTGGACAGATTTTTCCTTATTTAGAACTCCTTTTATTTTAGGACTTTATTATTACAAATAGGGTTAAAAACCTCATTTTTAGGGTTAGACTTTTTGCTATTTTTCATATTCTTGTTATTGGAAGTTGAACTTTGGATTTTGGGAATTACTTCAAGTTTCCGGAATCGATTCTCAAGATATTTTCGTTAATTCAAGTGTAATTTCTGGATTTTCTTCAAACTTGTCAAAGTAAGTACTTGAATTCTTGTTTAACAACCATAAATTGTGTATTTCTAATCATGGGTAACTAAATCCACAACTAAGGTTGTGGGAACCATGGGAAATTAACAAGGTAAAACTAGCTAAATAACAATTCTAGAATAGGTTCTTGCATGTATTGATAATTCTTTCGTTTAGAAGCTTTTTAACGAGTGCACGCGTTAGAACTTGCCCTATTTCTACTTGTCGCACCAAGGAGGTAGTTGATATGAAAAGAATTATCAACATAGATTTAGTATACACTATCTAATAGGCTAGTTTCAATTGGTGCAAAGTAGTAACGTAGCCGTACATTGAATATGATGCTTAATGTGAGGTAAAGGTAAGGTTTACTAAAGTAGACACACGTAGCCGGACCAAGGTACGGAGTGAAATTCTCTAGTTGCCGGCCCAAGGAATTAGGGATACATAACTTACCACTTTGCATGCAAGACACTAAGAAAGAATTGTTATAGCTAGGATTACCACGTTATGAACCTATGGGGAACACTTACACCCTAGTTTCTCTCATCACATGATAACACCAAATTTATAAACTTGCTATCTGTCTTACTTAGAAATAACTGAACATTTTTGTTACACAAACCCCCCCCCCCCTTTAATTAATTGTTTTCGAAAAGGTTTTGACTAAATAGACGTAATTGTAGATTAAAGTTAAGTCTAAACAATTTTCCTCGTGGGATCGACCCCAACCTAATAATTGGATTCTTTACTTGATACGACCGCTTATACTTCTTTAGGGAAGTATAATTTGAGTGTATCAGTAGTCTCCAATCTCAAGAGTACATTAGTGATCCTACCTTTCCTATGTAGGAAGGGACACTCTTCACTCTATTTTACTCGTTGCTAAGCAAATGTCTTTAAGCCTGTATTATCAATCATAGCTCTGTTTAGGTCATAGGGTCTACCCCTTGTATAATCATCATCATCAATAGCTCAATAAGAACTGCATGAGCATATATTTTTTCCTTATAATTCATATAGGTGAGGTTAGCACATTAACATCTTCATATCATGATAAGGCACATTGGTGAATCATTCACCATCCTTATAACATTTACATCTTAAGTTAACACCTCACAATTCAAAATCAAGATATTTCAATTCAACATCATACCACCCTATCAATCCTAATACAAAGCATACTCCTATACAACATCATGACTTAATTACAACTATCCATAATTTGAAGTAAAGGATAGAGATCATAAGACTTACCAAGTCTCCTTCATAGTTCATCATCAAGGTCTTACCATAAACCCTCAATTCAACCCAATTTGGGTATACATCATCATAAGTCAATAACCAACATAATAATAATAAGGCTAGAAAAATCACTACATCACAATTCAATACTAGATCATAGCTTAAAACAAGATACTTAGGTCAATTCACAACATACTTCCTAACCCAGATTCTCAAGAAATAGCATGAAAGACTACAATTCACCCTAATTTTGTTCATGATTAGTGTAACAACATCATCTAATAGTAATTCAACCAATAACCAAGTCAATTGAACAAAATACAACCTAATTCATATCAAGATCAAACCTAGGGTTAAGGGTTAAGGGTTAAAGGTTAAGGGTCAGCTTTTACAAACTAGACCAAACCATCAATATAAATCATAATTAGTTTAGAATACATGTCAATCCATTCATAATATCCAAAATAAATCATAAACAAATCAATTCATAACATAATTTTTGAGATTGAGAAAGACACATATGAAAACTCAACTTTTGAAAATATTTTGAAGGAACCCTTTGACGAAAGAGGTCCCAAAGGTGAATTGGATCCCATAAATAAATCTTTGATGAAGAATTGATGATGAAATTTTTCCTTTACAGCTCCCAAAACCCTCCCCTAGCTTGTCCTTCAATGGTGTCTTCCAATAGAGAAAAAGAAGAGAGGAGAGTTTTGTTTTGTGAGTTGTAATTAGTGTAATGGGGTTGGGGTCTTTATATGGAGGGTTAATTAAGTTAATTAGACCTATATTAATCCATAACTAACCACCAAAACCCTTGATTAATTAGTTATAACTTAGTTAAAAACGTGCAGGAAAATTGGACCCTCACAGACAAGACCCCGTCGACAGTCCGTCTGTGAGTCGACGGTTCCTACCCCCTTCCGTGCTGCACATCCGTGGTTTCATTCAGAGACTGTGCAAAATATTTAGTTAAATGAATTTTCAAGTGTTGGTCGACGGATGGAATCGATTCCCTCTCGTGGGTGCACACTGCCCAGGCAGTGTTTGAGTCCACTTCCAAGTGTCCTCCTCAAGGGACTTTGGTTGGTCCTTGGGGAGTCGTACCCGGACGTTTCGACTATGAATCAACTCAAATCCATGTTAGACACCCTTCCACCATTTTTCATCTATTTCCGACTCCTAAAATCCAGTCAAATAGGCTAAGGCACACTAGTACCTCCTTGATCTAGTTTCCGGACGTCATGGACGTTCTTGGACGTTTTGGTTCCTAGACTTCCTAAATGACTTATATTCATTTAAATAGACATTAAAACAGTATCTAGACCTTATGACACTTATGTTAGGCTATAGAAAATGTCTTGGATTGTAGAAGGAAGGAATAAACTCAAGACTAGCAGCCCAACCAACAACAATACCTAACAACATCAACATATCACTTACACAAGGCAATTTCAAACTTCAATTACCACACATAAGACTCAACATTACATTATGAGGAATATCCTTCTCACAACAATAAGAGCTCAACATATCATATATGAGTCAATAATTCCATATTTCAACTTATCAACATGCTACATATTATTTCATAAAGACTCACCATATCAAAATGCACAACATAACTCAAAACAAGACAAAGAGAAATTCCAAGCCCAAATGCATAATTACATAATTCACTATAACAATATCAAAAATACATCTTTTGCAAGACTTCACTAATCAAAGCAACTTAAATTTTAGTTATTATTTTCATTATTAGTAAGAACTACTAACCTTAGTTATCAAATAGATGAGGGTAACGAGATTTCATGTCGGCCTTGGTCTCCCATGTTACACCCTCAACTAAGTGATTCTTCCATAACACCTTTACGGAAGTCACATCTTTATTCCTTAACTTTTTTACTTGCCTATTAATAATTTGAACGGGAACTTCCTCATAAGAGAAGTTATCCTTCACACAAAGACCCTCAATAGGAAGAATAGACTCAAGATCACCGATTCACTTCTTAAGCATGGAAACATGGAAAACCGGATGAATTGAAGCCAATTCACTAGGAAGTTTTAATTCATAGGCAACCTTACCAACCCTTTGCAAGATTTCATATGGACCCACATAAAGAGGACTCCACTTCCCTTTCTTGATAAATCTAACCACCCTCTCATCGGCGAAATTTTCAAATACACTTTATCACCTTCTTCAAACTCCAAATCCCATCTCCTATGATCGGCATAAGACTTTTTCCAACTATAGGCCATTTGAAACCGGTTCCTTATGATATGAACTCTCTATAAATCATTCCAGGACCTAGAAGCAAATGTTCACCCACTTCAAACCATCCAATAAGAGACCTACACCTCCTACCATACAAGGCTTCATAGGGAGCCATGGAGATGGATTATGAAAACTATTATTATAAGCAAACTCTATCAAAGGAAAAATGTTTATCCCAATTTCCCTTGAAATAAATAATGCAAGCCATAAGCATATCCTCAAGGGCTTGAATAGTACGCTCTGCTTGACCATTCGTTTAGGGATGAAAAGTTGTACTTAAATGAACCTTAATACCCAACCCTTCTTGGAATGACCTTCAAAACCTAGATGTGAATTGTGCACCCCGATCTGATATGATGGATAACACAATACCATGGGGACACACAATCTCATCTATGAAGATCCTAGCATAATCTTAAGCCAAATAAGTAGACTTTATGGGATAAAGTGACCGGACTTGGTCAACCTATCCACATCCACCGATATAGAGTCATATTGCCTTTGAGTCCGAGGTGAACCCACTACAAAATCCATATTGATGTCTTCCCACTTTCAAGTAGGAACTTGGATTTCTTCTAGTAAGCCACCCGGCTTTTGATGTTCGCTTTCACTTGTTGGCAATTTGGACACTTAGCAACAAACTCCGCTATGTCCTTCTTCAAACCTTCCCACCAAAATACTTCCCTAAGATCATGGTACATTTTTGTCGAACCCGGATGAATGGAGTAGAGGGACCCATGGGCTTCCTCAAGGATCCGGTTCCTCAACTCATCTACCTTTGGAACACACAATCTTCCTTGGTACCTCAAAACACCATCACCCCAAGGAGAATGCCTCATTAAGCTTGCCAAGGACTGATTCCTTCAACTCCATCAATGATTTATCGAGGTGTTGTTTGGACTTCACCTCAACTACCAATGATGATTCAGAGTTATGATAGACCATGAAACCACCATTCGGAGAATCTTCGAACCTCACACCCAACCTAGCCAACCTATGAACATCCTTGACTAGGTCTTTCATGGCTTCATCTATGTGAGGGACACTACCCATAGTCATACGACGTAGAGCATCCGCAACCACATTGGCCTTATCGGGGTGATAGAGGACACTCATGTCATAATATTTCAACAATTATAACCACTTTCTTTGTCGGACATTCAAATCCTTTTGGGTAAACACATATTGGAGACTCTTATGTTCGGTGTACACATCAACATGGACACCATACAAGTAATGCCGCCATATTTTCATGGAAAATACCACGGCCGCTAACTCAAGGTCATGAGTTGGATAGTTTCTCTCATGCACCTTACGCTGCCTAGAAGCATAGGCTATCACATTCACATGTCTCATAAGCACACACCCTAAACACACTCGGGATGCGTCACAATACACAACGAAACACTTTGTACCTTCCGGTAAAGTCAACACCGGAGCAGAAGTAAGTCTATCTTTCAACATTTGAAAACTACTCTCATATGCCTCTAACCACTCAAATGTCTTACACTTTTGAGTCAAAGTAGTCAAGGGAGATGCAATGGACGCAAAACCCTCCACAAACCTCCGATAATAACCCACTAAACCCAAAAAAACTCCTAAATGTCAGTTGGAGTCAATGGTTTAGGCCATTTTTCACTGCCTCCGTTTTCCTTGGATCAACCTCAACTCCCTCACTAGAGATGATATGACCAAGAAATGTCACCGACCTCAACCAAAACTCACATTTCTATACTTGGCAAACAATTGATGTTCCTAAAGCACTAGTAGCACCACCCTCAAATGGTTCATGTGATCACCCTCATTTTTTGAATATACCAAGATGTCGTCAATGAAGACAATAACAAATGAATCTGGGTAATCTCAAAACACTCTATTCGTGAGGTCCAGAACTGCCGCTGGGGCATTTGTGAGACCAAATGACATCACTAAGAACTCATAGTGACCATATCTAGTCCGAAACGTCGTGTTTAGTGTATCCTTACCTCTCACCTTAAGTTGGTGATAGCTTGATATCAAGTCAATCTTTGAAAAGTAGCTTGCCCCTGTCAATCCGAGGGAGAATATACTTGTTCTTGATAGTGACTTTATTAAATTGGTGATAATCAATACACATTCTTAAGGACCCATCCTTCTTTTTCACAAACAAAATCGGAGCACCCCATGGAGAAATACTAGGTCTAATGAAGCCTTGTCTAGTAAATCTTTGAGTTGAGCCTTCAACTATTTCGATTCGGCCGGAGCCATCCGATTAGGAGGAATTGAAATGGGATTTGTATCCAGTAATAAGTCGATACCAAAATAATTTCCAATTTGGGAGGAATATCAAGAAGATCATTAGGAAAGATATCTAGAAATTCACTCACTAGCGGGACCGACTCTATGGGAGGAATTTCGGAGTCTAAATCTTGGACCCTTACTATATGGTATAAACATCCTTTGGAGATCATTTTGCATGCTTTCAAACAAGATATGATATGCCATCTAGGAATAGAAATTTCCCCCTTCCACTTAACAACGGTATCATTTGGAAAGTTAAACTTCACCACCCTCGTTCTACAATCAATAGAGGCAAAGCAAACATGCAACCAATCCATACTCAAGATGACAATTAAGTCAAGCATATCAAGTTGTACTAGTTCAACATAAGGAACTCTATTGGGCAACATTATAGGACAATTTCTATACACCCATTTTGCAACAACCGGCTCACACACCGGGATAGACACTATAAAAGGTTCATGCAAAATATCGGGCAAAATGTGAAACTTTTTAGCTACTAGAGGAGTAACAAATGATAAAGTAGCACCGAGATCAAGTAAGGCATACAAATCAATAGTGAAGACTACCAACATACTGGTCACCACGTTTGGGAGAAGTCTCTTTCTCACCCCTAGAGCGGAGAGCATAGAAGTGGTTCTTCTTTGGAGCCTCATTTGAACCACTTGCTTGACTTTGACTACTACCCTTGTCTTGACCCTTCACATCAGGACAATCCCTAACCTTGTGCCCACTTTTACCACTACCAAAATAATTGTCTGTCACCTTAAGACAATCACCATAGTGCTTCTTGCAACACTTTCCACAAGTTGGCTTCTCGATTGGTGAACTAGTACCCTTTCCCTTTTTAGGCTTAGGGTTAGACACCCTATCACCACTAGCCTTAGGGAACTTGGAAGGAACTTGATTAGAAACCCGCTTCTTAAATCTAGTCTTGTCTTGTATCTAAAGCCTATTCTTTCAAGAACCACCACCAAAAGATCTTGCCCTCTTAGCATCCCTACTCTTCCTCTTAGCTCTTGCCTCCTCCAAATGTTGGGCATGCACCATAAGACGGGAAATGTTTATGTTGTCATGTAGCATATCCGAATGATAATTCTCTTGTAAATCATCCGACACCCCCTCACAAAGCGGATCATTTCATCTGTAGGATCGAAAATCAAAGAAAGAGCATATTTTGATAGTTTAGTGAATTTAAAGGAGTATTCATGAAAACTCATATCTCTTTGGAGAAGGTTGATGAACTTCATCACTTTAGCTTCCCTTATCTCCCGAGGAAAGAACCGGTTAAGAAAATCCTTCTTGAAGATCTCCCAAGTCACCAGACCACCCCTTAATGGCCTATTATCCCTCCATTGGACATACCATACTTCAGCCACATCCTTGGAGTTGATAAGTGGCTAACTCGGCCTTCTCACTAGTAAGACAACCATATAGCCAAAAGTATTTTGTAGACTTCATCAATGAACTCTTGGGGGTCTTTTTCAACCTTGGACCCGTAAAAAGTAGGAGGATTCATCCGACTGAAATCCCTTAGACGGGAGGCCATGGTAGCAACTTGTTGATGAGTTCGGGTACAACCTCCCGATTAGCTTGGGCCGTCATGGCTTGCGCTTGAGCAGTGGCGGCTTATGCTTGGGTAATGATGGCTCGGTCCATTTTCAAGAGAGTGGCCCTTATGTTCTCATCCGTCAAAGGAGGAGGATTCACCGGGGCTTGGTCATCATTCTCACCTTCCTCAAGAGGAGGAACTTGATCACCACGGGGAGGAGCTCCCGCATTCGCGATCTCCTCTTCAAGCCTTCGTGTTGCATTCCTTCGAGTGTTCATTTCCTATAATCACAACAATAAGATTAGATGCAAAAGTACATAATTAGTATTCTCTAATGGCACGATATTGGATTTCCAAAAAAGTGAGAGTTTCCTAGGCATCACGTAGGTTCCTATCCATAAGTGTGGCGCGCTTCACAATTATGCAGATGAACTTACATAGACATGGTTGAGAGAGACATTGACTCAAAGATAATTCAACCTCATGCTCTGATACCAAGTTTGTCATATCCGAGTTTACCCTTTAGACGTAACCGGCGTTGGCGTCCTCTTTGAGGACTAAGACTAGCCTCTTAGTTTACATCATTACATCATAGGTCAAATTTAGCTAAAAATTTAGAAAAATTTTCATTACTCCTACTTGGAGATTTACATAGTCCACTACATACACATAACATATATATATTGAGTATACATAGACCCTTTGTATAGGAAGATTACTTAGTCTTCTACTTTTATTGCACATAAGTATATAAAATATAACATTATCTCATAATAGTCGTCTCATCTCATAACCATCTAATAATAGTGTAAGAACTTCGGTATAACCCATATATTAAAGTAAAAATGCCTCACATGGGCTATACAATGTTTCATACTAAATGGAAAGAAAGAACCATAGAAGTCTTTCAGCAACTCCATAATCTAGATAGTGGCATCGCCCTTGCAAATTGAGGACCTACCCTACTTGGATGATCAAGAGATACAAACCTTCTTCAAGTCGTCTTCAAAAGCATATCAACAACCTTAACCTAAAATGTTGGGGAAAAGGAAGAAATGGGGTTAGTACGCCACTTGTACTAAGTAGGAGACCATATGCACACATACTATGAAAATATACTAAGAAAAGGGACATTTCATAAAGATATGCAATTTAACTTGAAATCACTTGTGCATACATGTAAATATATTCATAATATCCAAAATAAATCATAAACAAATCAATTCATAACATAATTTTCGAGATTGAGAAAGACCCACATGAAAACTCAACTTTTGAAAATATTTTGAAGGAACCCTTTGAGGAAAGAGATCTCAAAGGTGAATTAGATCCCATACCTTAATGTTTGATGAAGAATTGATGGTGAAATCATCTCTTTACATCCCCCAAACCCCTCCCCTAGCTTGGTCTTCAATGGTGTCTTCCAATAGAGAGAGAAAGAAGAGAGAAGGAAGAGAGTTTTGTTTTGTGACTTGTAATTAGTGTAATGGGGTTGGGGTCCTTATACGGGCGGTTAATTAAGTTAATTAGACTTCCCTTAATACCTAACTAACCACCAAACCCCTTAATTAATTAGTTATGACTTAGTTAAAAACGTACAAGAAAATTGGACCCTCACAGACGAGACCGTCGACGGTCCATTTGTGAGTCGACGGTTCCTACCCCCTTCCGTACTGCACATCCGTGGTTTGATTTAGAGACTGTGCAAAACAGTTCCTTCAAGGAATTGTCTAAGTGTTGGTCGATGGATTTCATCGACACCCCATCAATCCACACACGCCTCGTCGATGCCCTCTCGTGGGTGCACACTGCCCAGGAAGTGTTTGACTCCACTTGCAAGGGTCCTCCTCAAGGGCCCTTGGTTGTTCCTTGGGGAGTCTTACCCGGACGTTTTGACTACAAATCAACTTAAACCCATGTTAGGCACCCTTTTACCAATTTTCATCTATTTCTGACTCCTAAAAGCTAGTCAAATAGGCTAAGGCACGCTTGTACCTCCTTGAACTAGTTTCTAGACGTCATGGACGTTCTTGGACATTTTGGTTCATAGACTTCCTAAATGACTTATATTCATTTAAATAGACATTCAAACAGTGTCTACACCTTATAACACTTATTTTAGGCTCTAGAACACGTTTTGGATTTTCGAAGTGTTACATGGCATTTATGAGAATAGCTTGGTCTCATCTAAGATCCCTGTAGCCTTTTCGGTGGTGGTTCTAGTCATTTCCCCCTCATACACTTGGTTACCTTTTGAAAGTTTATGAAGTAAATCAAAGAACTCTTCACTTGTTATGGATAGGGCTTGTCCACCTGCTGCACTATTAAGAAGAGCACCAGTATAATATTCTAAACCCTTAACGAAAGTGTGAGCTTGAACCTCATTAGTTTGCAATTGGTGTGTGAAAGCATTCAACATTTGTTTGAAACGCGTTCATGCTTGGTACATGTATTTCCTCATGCATTTGAGAAAATTTTATTATCTCACCCCTCAACTTGGCGATTTCTTGGACGGAAAGAATCGACTCAAGAACTTCTTTGTTAGACAATCCCAAGTAGCGATGGAGTTTGGTGGTTTATAGTCTAACCACCGCCTTGATGATCCTAGCAATGAGTATGGGAATAATGTTAGTCGCAGATAGTCAGGTGAGACTCCAATTGGGATGTATGTATCAGTGACATCTATGAAGTTTCTAAGATGGATTTGAGGAGCTTCATTGGAGAGACCAGTAAATTGCCCATTAAAATGGAGGATTTGTACCATATTTGGATTTAGTTCAAATCTACCTCCCAGTGGAGGTTTCCTATCATTAGATGCCAAAATTGTTGGAGAGTGGGACTGTCATATCTCCCATTGGTCTCGATGGGATGATTGGAACTTGGAGGGGTACACCTTGGTTATTCAAGTTCACTCCGTTGTTTGGGTTCCTTGGGTTATTCAAATTTTCCAGATTAATTAGGTTGTCCGAATTATCATTGTGAGCGTTTCCCAGAACACCTACCCCGAATTCCCTATGTCGTGCCTGGTTAGCCATATTATTATTATTATTAATATTATTACTATTATTTTATTATTATTATTATTATTATTATTATTATTATTATTATTATTATTATTATTATTATCATTATTATTATTATTATTATTATTATTATTATTATTACTGTTATTATTATTATTATATTATTATTATTTGGTAACTAACTTTTTATTAATTACCGAAACAAACTTTACAAAACAAGCAGCTAACACAGCATGCTTTTACCTCACAAAAAACATCACTTTAACAACTACTCTACTAACTATCACTCAAATCTTCTAATAACATTTTTAATACTAGTAGAAGTTCTAGCAATAGTCACATAGGCTATCTTCTTGACTACTTTATCTTCCAAGCAACTCTTGTCTTCAAAAATTCTCTTGTTTCTCTCATTCCACAATCCATAAACTCCTTCAGCTAGTATACTCTTGAACAGTTGTGCACTTCTAGTCTTCCCCTTCCAATGTTGAATACTCCATTGCATAAACTACCTCCATGTCATTGCGCATCTACTGTGAATATCAATCCAGTTTAATAACCTCTCCCAAACCTTCCTAGCATAGTGACATTGGATAAACATATGATATATGCTCTCATCAGCACTTTTGCATAAAACACAAGTTTTTTCAAGTACCATTCCCCATTTAGCAAGCCTATCCACTGTTGCTAGCTTTCTATTCAACATGATCCATAGAGTGAAGTAAGCTTTTGGCCTATCTGCATTCTTAAACATAAGACATCTCCATTCAGGTCTAATCTTCTCCCCTCTCAGATAATCATAGATTTGTTTGATCATCCCTTTTCCTTGCAGTTGTTGAATCTGATCAATTGTATGTTTAGCACTCATTACTTTCCAGATCATCCAGCTTGCTTGATCTCTCTTCTGCCACTCATTCTGCCCTTTTAAGTAGTATGCATGTATCCATTTGATCCATAGCTTATCTTCTTTGTTTGCTAAATCCCAACAGAGCTTGGCTACAGCAGCTCTATTCCACACTTGCATATTTATCTATCCCATACCACCTTCATTTTTAGGACAGCATACTTTCTCCCATGCTATTAGAGCCTTCTTAGTAACATGTCCAACACCTGACCATAAATAGCTTCTACACAAACTCTCAATTAACTTGATTATCTTAGCTGGAAAAATGAACAATTGTGCCTAATAAGATTGAACACCAAATAACATTGTCTGCACTAGCTGAGTTCTACCTGCATAGATAGTTTCCTTGCTGTCCATGAGTTGATTCTTGCCATTATTTTATCAATGAGAGGATACCATTGCATAACTTACATTTTCTTGGTTGATAGTGGCACTCCCAAATATTTGAAAGGAAGTTCCTCCATGTTGTAGCCTAGCTGATCAACAATCTGCTGCCTCACTTCCATCTGAACACCTCCACAATATATTGAGCTTTTATTGAGGTTTGCTTGTAACCCTGAAGCTTGAGAAAACTGTGAAAAACACATTGGAATAGCCTTAACAGACTCAAGATCTCCTCTAGCAAACAGTAACAGGTCATCTGCAAAACACAAGTGAGTGATATCAAGTTTAGAGCATTTAGGATGATACTTGAAAGTTTTATCATCCTTAAGGCCCTTAAGAAGTCTGCTAAGATACTCCATAGCTATAGCAAACAAGAAAGGAGACATTGGATCTCCTTGTCTCAGTCCTTTAGCTGCATCAAATCTTTGAGTACTCTGCCCATTAACCACTATGGAATAATTCACTGTCCTAACACATTTCATTATCCATTGCACAAACATCTCAGGAAATCCTAGACCAAACATTACTTGTTCCAAGAATTCCCATTCAACTGAATCATAAGCTTTCTGTAAATCAATCTTCAGCATGCTTCTAGGAGAAATATGCTTCCTATTATAGGCTTTAACCAATTCATGAGCAAGCAATATATTATCAGATATTTTCCTTCCTGGGATAAATCCTGCCTGGCTATCACAAATGACAGTATGAATAACACCATGTAATTTATTTGTTAACACTTTGGAGATGATCTTATATACCACAGTACAACAGGCTATTGGTCTGTACTCTTTCACAGTTTTAGGATTCTGGACTTTTGGAATGAGAGAAACTAAAGTACAATTGAATGACTTATATAATTTCCCTGTTGTGAAGAAACTCTGAACAGCCTCAATAATATCACCTTTAATGATCTGCCAAGTATGCTTAAAAAAGAAAGCATTATATCCATCTACACCTGGTGCCTTATCATTCCCTATGGACTGCAATCCTTCATAAATCTCTTGTTCTGTTACTGCATCACACAATTGTAACCTTTGCTGTTTTGTCAAAGTAGGCCCTCTTTTCATCACTTGAGCACTTATGGCTGGTAGATTACCTGCTGAAGTTCCCATAAGACTCTTATAGAACATCACAAACTCATCCTGAATCTCATGTGGATCATATAACATCTTACCATTCAATGACATAATATTCCTTAGTTGTTTCTTTTGAGCTCTTTCCTTTTTAACTGAGCTGAAAAACTTATTATTTGCATGTCCTAATTGAATCCATTTTATCCTTGCCTTCTGCCTCAAAGCACTTTCTTCTATCATTGACCATTTTGAAGTTTAATTAGTAGGTCTTTTTCTTGCACAATTAATCCATCAGTTGCTTGTTCACTTAGCTGATCTTGAACTTTTGCAATCTCCAATCTAGCCATCTCAATCTGTTTCCCAATGTATTTATATTCCTTTCTATTCAACTGTTTCAATACATGTTGAAGATCCATCAACTTACACCAAACCTTCTTCATTATATTGTTGCCATAGTCTTTTTTCCATATAGATTCCACCATATCCATAAAGGCCTCATGCTCAGTCCTTACATTGAAACATTTAAAACTAACTTTCCCATTATGCTGAGTTTTTTGTAGTAAAATCAATATAGAACTATGATCAGATATGCTTGGATTCCCATATTCTACATTAACATTCCCCCATTTTTCCATCCATTCATCATTCCCAAATGCTCTATCAATTCTACTTGATATTCTATCCCTCCCACACTGCTTGTTAGTCCAAGTATAGTAGTTACCTTTCCATTGCAATTCAATGACCCCAATATCCCTCACACATTCAGCAAAGTCTTTTATCTCATTATTAGTAACAGGAACTCCATCTAACCTGTCTTTAGCAGAAAGAATAGCATTAAAATATCCTACTATGAGCCATGGTTGAGAGATACCTTTTGACATTATATTCATTTCTTGCCACAAGTGTTTCCTCTGTTCAATTGTATTAAAACCATACACCACAGTCAATATAAACTGATAATCTTTACTTCTTTCATTAACCTGACAATGCATGAATTGAGCTGAGCTATTAATCATCTTGATATCATACCAGTTATCATCCCACACTACCCAAATCCTACCATTAGGACTATCAGTATAATTATGTAACACCCTCCACCCTGGTGCAATCCCTTTAAGAATTGTTTTCACATTTTTTTCCTTAACTCTTGTTTAAATTAACCCTGCCAAAGTGACTTTATTATTTTGTAAAACCAACTTAATCTCCATCTACTTATACCTCTTATTCATACCCCTCACATTCCAAAAAAACCACTTCATTAACAAGTTTTTGATGCTCCACCTTTGTGTTGCTGTTATCTTAAAAGGGTAAAACTAGTAAAACAGCTGTTATATTAACAGGATAATACTAGTAAAACTGCAAACAATTAATAAATTATAAACAGTCATTATTATGCAGTAAAAAGCATATTATTTTTTAATATAAGTATAGCATGCTTGTACTCATATTGTTCTTGTATTTTATACATTCTCATCTCATAAATTGAGGTAATTAAATTTCCATACCTATAATTGGTAAGTTCAAATACATTTTCCATTTCATAAATTGCCTTTTTTATATGAAGCAAGGCTTTCTTATGTTTCCATGCTCTTTTTCTTACGCTATGTAAGTGTTGTTGTATAGATTTCATTTTTATGCAAATAGCACAATATATTTATGCAATACATATGATTGAATCATAATATGAATTTTTCCCTACAGGTACTAAGTAGTTTCTATTAATGTTTAATCAAGATAATAACTTATAACATGTATATAAGATTGTAAAATACGTAATAAAAGATAGTTTTTATACCTTCCTCCTCTTGTTGATAATTAGTCCTATCAATGCCTCAGCATTTCTCCTCTTCGGCCATGAATAGCATTTTTCGCCTTCTTCACTCAATTACGGCTACTTCCCTTGCTATTCCTCCTAAAGGCTGGAAATCGCAACTTCCACTTCGACTTTTTTTATCAATTTTGAGAAAAATGATATATAAACAAACTTTTATTTCATATATTTCAATCTTACATACATAAGATAAGTATTTATCTTAGTAAAACATTAAATAAAAATACTTTTCCCTAGCGGGAGAAGCTAACTTACTCACTCATATTAAAATATTTCTCACTCTTATTTTTCTTACTCTCACTCTCACTCAAACTGACTCTGCCTCTTACAATAATATATCTCCCCTTTTATAGGTGATAAGGAGGGATTTATTTACAATTATTTATCTTTAAAGGTCCTCCTTTAAAGATTCCATTATTGACTCGTCTGAGTCAAAAGTTTCTATCTTCCTTCACATGGGCTGCTGCTTTTGTTGTGGCCGACAGAGAATCTTCTTTTTCTTTTTCAAAAGAAAAGTATTTTGTCCTTTTCTTTCTTTTGTAATCGTAAGTGCTTACGTCTTTGTTGGACTACGTAAGTGCTTACGCCTGTCTTCTTCATCGATCTTCATCATCGATTATGTTCATGTTCTAGCATTTTACATGCTAGCTTCCAAGTTTCTTCGGTTGCACCCAATCTATGGAGCTCAATGTCAAGGATCCTATCCTTAAGTATTTCTGACTTTGAATTTCCTTTAGTGATTAAAACCCAGTCAGAATCTTGATCAATTACCTGGAAATTATCTCGGTAAAATCTGCTTAGAATAGCATATAGGGCTTTTATCCCTAACGCTCTTCTGGTTTGTATCCACTTTTTGTTAAGAAAAGGAAGCTTTTTATCAACTCCCGTAGCCTTAACGTTGAAATCTTTTATTTTCTCAACAGATATGTAGTTGAGAGTTGGATAATATGCCTGAGAGTCTTGACATTCCATTGCTATACTATAGAATCTACAGTATACTCCTCCATCGCCTTGGCTGTAATTCTTGATTGCATTGAACAATCTGGATGGTAGTTGTGACAATTCTTTGAGGTCTGGACTTGTGTAAACTCGATCCAAAAATCCGAACTCAAATAATTGAGCTGTAAAGCTCGGAATTCCATTTGGGAATATGGAAATTCTAGGAAATAAACTGGTAGTTCCCAAAACTCCATAAGTTTCTCCGCTGTGTTCTGGGAGATTGTAAATGTATTTAGTGAATTTTAAATACTCTTCTTCCTTAGGATGTTGTTTTCCCTGCAAAGAAAAAAATTTTGTTCCAGAAAAATCTGGGTTAGTGTTATTTTCTGGGTTTCCAGATATTTTTTCAGTCTTAACTGATGATGAGCTTAAAGCTTCATTTGCTAGGCTTTCTCTTACATCCTTTTTGGATGAAGATGGCATATCCTTGCGTACCGTCGAGATGTTTTTTGCACTAGGTGCTGGTGGGACATCTCCTGCCACCTTGTTGAGAATGATATTCTCTTTCAGATTTGAATTCTGAGTTGGACGTGTGTCCAAGTGTTCACAGAGAAGTAAAAATTCTCTCATATTTTCAGCTTGATTAGTGCCGAGTTGGTTTATTTCGAACTGCAGCATTCGAGATTGTTCTGATAGTTTTGAGAGTTCATCTCTTATTTTGAACAATTTTTGTCCTTTCTCGTCGATGGATTCATCCACCTTTTTCATTCTTTCATATATCCTATTAACTAGGATTTTCGTCTGATTGTCCATATTGGACGTTTCTTGATAGGAAATCTGCAAGAAAATTGTTAGTTCCTTTTATGTGTTCTATAGAAAATGTATAAAATGACAATAAAACTTGCCATCTATGAAGTCTTCTGTATTGAGGTTCAGAAGGCAATCTGTTATTTTTTAGTCCTGCAACTTGAGTGTTATCAGTTCTAATAATGAATTGTTTTGGTAAAAGAAATGTAGAAAACTTTCTAATTCCTTTTACGATTGCTAATAATTCCTTTTCGTTAGTGGAATATCTTGTTTCTGCGTCATTGAATGTACCACTTGTGTACCTGCAGATTTCATTAAGATCTGTTTGCAAAATAGCACCCCAATGATAATCTGATGCATCTGTTTGCAATATTAAATTATCATTTTCAGCAGGTAGTCTTAACTTAGGCAATTTCGCACATTCTTCTTTTAAATTTTTTACACATTTTGTGTGTTCTTCCGTCCAACCAAGTCTGTTGGATTTTCTTATTAATTTTTGAAGTAAATTTCTTTTCTTTGCTAAATCTGGTATGAATTCTCCTGCATAGTTTAAACAACCTAGAAATTTTTGAATTTTTTGTTTTGTTGTAAGTTTATCAGGAAATTCTATGATCTTTTTAGCAATATGAGCTTGGAGTTCTATTCCATTTTTTGATATTATCATTCCTAAAAATTCTATTTCATTTTTATTTATCTCAGCCTTTTTTTGACTTAAGATTATTCCATTTTTTAAACATTTTTCTGAAAATTTTTTTAAATGTTTTAAATGGTCTTCATATGTTTTAGAACATATTAATATATCATCAATGTGAACTATCAAACAGTTATCTTCTGAGAAGATTTTATCCATTCTTCTTTGGAATATTTGTGGTGCGTTTTTTAATCCAAAAGGCATTACTAACCACTCGTAATGTCCGTTAGGAGTACTAAATGCAGTTAACTTAACTGAATTTTCTTCTAATTTTATTTGCCAAAATCCACATTTACAGTCAAATTTTGAAAAATAAGTTTTTCCTTTTGCAAGGTTAATTAAATTGTTTTTATTTGGAATAAAATATCCATCAAATAAACAATTTTTATTTAATTCTTTATAGTTTATTACCATTCTTGCCTTTCCTCTTTTTAATTCAGCATGATTTCTTACTAAGAATGCTGGACTACTATGAGGACTTTTACTCATTCTTATGAGTTTTAATTTTAGTAACTCATTAATTTGGACTTTAAATTCCAATTTATCTTCTTCATTATATAACATAGGTTTTACCCTAATTATTATGTTTGGATCTTTTAGTACTAAACTTGCTCTTTCATGGCTTTGTTCCCATTTTTCTAATGGATTTTCTCCATATGATTTCTGTAAATTTTCTTTAATTTTTTCCAAATTAAGACATTTACAAGTAATTTTTCTTAAATTATCTAAATATTTTCTTTTATATTTATCTTTATCTTTTTCAAGATTATAAACATTTTGTATTCTCGGGACTTTAATGTAATGTCCACAAGGTGTTTTCAGATTTATCATATATAATGTTTGTTGATAATTCTGAAATTGTTGTATGAAATCATTTCCTAATAATAAATCTGTTTCCAGTTTATCATAAGCAAACAATTTGTTTATAGAAACAATTTTTGATCCTAAAATTATTTCTACCTTTTCTTTAGACTTTGTTAATTTTTCTTTATCTCCTGTGATTCCTATCATAGAGATGTTATTTTTATTTAAGTCCCAATCTTTTATTAAAAAAGATTTTGCTAGACTTGCTTCTGATCCATTATCTATTTGACAACAAGTTGTCAATTTTGTATCATATATTGTTATTTCTATAAAAACTGAAACCTTAAAAATCGTTTCTTTCGGCATTTATATTTTCGATAAGAAACAAGTTTCATTTTTATATATCATTTCTATTCCATCTTTTCCGATGTTATAGTCATCTAAATCATTTAGAAATAAATTTCCTAGAATTATTTCTTGATTACTTTCATGACCTATAATATAACAGGGAACTGTTATTCTTATTGTGTCTAGTTGTATAGGTAAATCTACCATGTTTTTACAACTAAAGTTATTACCTTCAAAGGTTTTGTATACATATTGTTTTCCTTCGTAAACTGTTAATCCATTTATAAGATATTCTTTAATGTGATTAGCAGTTGCTCCTGTTTGTATCAGTATTTCCTGATTTTTCCATTCTAATCCATTGAAAATTCTTCCTCTTATTTTCAATATATTTGAATGTTCGTTTTTTATAAAATACCTATTAGATATACTTTTTCTAATGGTATTTCTTCCGTATTCTAATGAAAGCCTAGGATTACTAGTACTTCCTATTTCATGTGTTTTTCCAAATCGAATTTCATATTCGTCTGGAATTTGTGCTTGTTGAATTTCTGCTTCAATAATTCTAGCAATTCCTGCGCATTCTTGATCTATTTCAATAGATTCTTTGTTTTTATACACATTTCCATAATTTGAATTAGTAACTGTGTATAATGCCTGGTAATATATACTCATAATATGATTACCTGGTTTGAATAGATCATTCCTTTTGATCTGAAAATGTAGACTTAATGCATCATTAAAATCAGCGTCTTTTAGTGATATACAATATCTTGGGTAGTAAGTGAATAAAAGCTTAGTATAAGCTAAATTTCCTTCTACTATTCCAAGATTTCCTTCTCCTGCGTTCATAAATCTTTCGTCTGATAAATTTATTACTATTGGACAATTTATTCCTTCCTTAAAGGTTGATTTGACCAATATTTGAATTCCTCCTAAATGAACGTAATTCATTTTCTTTCTTTTCTTTTCAGGAATTTTCTTAAGATTTGATTTATCATTGATTTTGTTAATAAGTTTAACTTATGTTTTCCTGTGGTTTGGGTTATTTCTATTACCTTTTCTACTTCTTGGTATTCATGATAAGAGATTTTATCTCTTGTGAAGATTCTTTGCATTCTGCTTAATAAGTTATCTTCTATTTTAAGATTTAATTTTAATCCTTGGATTTTCTTAAATGTTTCTCCATCGAAAGTTGCTTTTAAAGCATAACCATGGTGATCTTCTTCTGTATCTAATATTTGTACAGAATCTTCTTTTTCTTGAATTTCTTTATTCATTTAATCAGACTCTTCTGAACTAGTCGAATATTCTTCATAAATTTCTTCAAAGAAATCATCACTTCCTATAGATTTTATAGATTCTAAGTCTGAATCTATTTCTAATCTATCTATTTTTGAGATTTTTACTCTTTTCTTGTTACATTCATAACTTTTGTGTCCTTCTTCTCCACAATTATAACATTTACATTTACTTTTAGTTTTTACAAATTCTCTTTTCTTTTTATAATACCTTTTCTTTGGTATGTATTTTTGTTTAGTAAAATTTTTCCTTTTAACTAATCCTTTCTTGAGTTGTTTTTTCCTTTTAAAGGATCTATCATCACATCCCCATTGTGTAGATGCCTGTATATCTTTACAATAGATTTGTGTATTAATTCTCTTAGCTTTTCTTTGCATATTATGTGACATACATAATTGCCCTAATCTATTATTTAGGAAACTTATTCTTTGACCAAGAGTGTCTCCTTTCATATTTTTTTTTTCATATTCTTCTCTAAAATATTTGGCCCAAAAGCCTGGTAATTTTTTATAGTATTTTTCTAAATAAGGCAACATTTCCTTACCACTATCAAATATCTTATAGTAATATTCTTCGAATTCACAAGTGTATTCTCGAATATAACTCATTTTGCATATCTGTAATTTTTCTAATTTTTCTTTTGCTATATTTTTTATTATTTCTTTGTTTTCTTTTTCATTTCCTTGTCCTCCAAAGAATTCATTTGTAATATATTGCTTAAGGTTATTTGTACCTTCTTGTAAAGAATTTTTTAATCCTTCTAAGGTATCATTTTTAATTATATTTTCAGCATCTTCTGTTAATCCTGAAAACCAATCATTTACCTTTCCTGTAAAGGTATTTATCATTATGAAGTATTTTTCTTCATCTGTATAATTTCCTTTTCCTAATAGGAAATACATTAACATATTTTGAGACCAAAGGTCTAGGCTATTTTCTGAATTCCTTTTACATTCTAAGTCTAAGAATTGTATGCTAATATCTCCTATTGGTAGTCTATTAGGCATAAATCTTGTTTTATCATTTTCATGATAACTTTTTGAAAATTCATTATTCTTTTTAGTTTTATTGGTAAAATTTTTATTTTCATTTTCTGGCTCTTGCCATTCATTTTTCATCGAAGTTGAAGCTTCAAATTTTCCTTGAGGTCCTTCTGTTTCTCCTCTATTCATAAATATTTTCTTTTCTTCAAGACTTAGGTCTTCCAAAGAATAAACTAGCTCGTTTAATTCTTTCATTATTTTGTTCAATTGAGTTTGAATCCATTTTTATTTCTGAATTTTCGTTATGATTTATTTCTAAATCATTTTCATTTTCTATACATTTTTCTTTTCCTTTTTGTTTTTCAAGGAATTTTTGAATTAATATTTCATCCATACTTCCTTGAAATATTAATTCAAAAATTCCTTGAAAAACAAAAAGGAATAAATCATTGAAAAAGGAAGCTTGACCCTCCAAATTCCCCAACTCACGGAAGATGACATGCTGTTCACCTTCATGGACGGGCTGCAGAATTGGGCGAGGACCGAGTTGGAGCGGCATCAAGTAAAAACCATTGATGAGGCCATCACTCAAGCCGAAACCTTGACAGATTTCAAACATGATCGTTTGGACAAGGCGAAGGGCAAGGAGGCAAGGGGTAGTCAAGCTAAGGGCGGGGGAGACCGTGGCCGAGGCAGAGAACAGTCGGCACAACCCAAGCAGCGAGACACGCCCAAACCGGATGGTAGACGGTTTGAACGCCAGAAATACTCGGAGAAGCGGACGCAGTCCAGCAGAGGAGACGGGTGCTATATATGCGGCGGACGACACGGTTATGCCAGGTGCCCAGAGATGAAGAGCCTTAGTGCCATCGTCCGTGAGCGGAAGGA
>NC_028645.1:58930298-58932953 GCF_001406875.1 Solanum pennellii | reverse complement strand
TCACATAGGAGGGAAATTGTGGGTGCCAGTCGCGGCCCCGGTTTTGGGTCGTGACATTTATTCCTAATCGTTACACCTTTAGAGTAGCACAACTTATACTTATCCATATCACATGCCTTTTATCCTTCTCATTTGATTTCCTGGATACAAGATATCCTTCTCTTTTTGAGAATCTTCACTAGCTCTATGAAATTTACTATCAAAGACCATACTCTTATTCTAGATGTGATAAATATAGTCATGTTAAGGAAATAACATTGTTTGGTAATTGAACAATTAACGAGAAAATTTTTTTTTTGATAGAAGTTGAAAAATTGGGTTGCGGTCCATTTTAAGCCCAACCCAACCCAAATAATTTATTCATCCGCTCATTTGTTTATACAAATTATTTTGACTAGCCTGGACTTCATTCAATTGGTCCATTTAATATTTCAAGATTTCCTTCACTCAACAAATAATCTTGAAAATGAAATCATTAGTTTTGAGTGGCAAAACAAAATTTTTCTGACTTTAAATTCTCAAAACCTAGAAGGGATACAATTTTTTGTCCATTTTGTAATTCCTTGCTATTTATTGAACTTGCTAGGGAGTTCATTCACTTTGAATTATTTAAAATGATTGTATTATTGAATTTATTAAGCAACAACTTAATTGACTTAGAGGTTAGATAATGAAAATAATTTAAATGAAAAGAAATTTCTTTAATAAAGTTCATATATTAATGAGAGAACATACTTTCAAATCTATTGATCAATTCAACATGGAAAATTAAATTAGTGATTTAGCAAAACTATATAGAAATTCAAAAGTGAAATCATCAAGAATGGAATTTATTGTACGCGGCCCGGGGGGTTGGTGATAGTGGAAGTAAATAACTTGATTATAAAGAGGAATAAATTATCTTATGTATTCACACATTCTAACAACTTAACCAAATATAGAGAAAAAATTTACCAATAGATCACTGCTTTCATTAAATTGATTCAACTTTTGTCATTACTTTTTCTAGATTTTTGAAAATTTTAATGAAAAAAATATATTAATTTGTTGTTGTGTGTAAAAAACAACAAAAACAACAAAAACAATAATATCCAATCAATTAAGTACAATTGACAATGTATAAAAGAATTAAATAATCAAAATTACCTTTGCTTGAGCCCTTCTGTTTTTGAACCAAACCTTGACCTGCTTATGGTCAAGCCCTGCTTCGCTAGCCAATTGTTTTTGTTGATCCTCATATGGATGCGGGCATTTCTTGAAGAATCTTCATTCAAAAA
Organism: Solanum pennellii; assembly: GCF_001406875.1. NCBI lineage: Eukaryota > Viridiplantae > Streptophyta > Magnoliopsida > Solanales > Solanaceae > Solanum > Solanum pennellii. The sequence continues at coordinate 58,931,676 of NC_028645.1, read as the reverse complement.
TTTTTGAAGAGAAAATATTATTGATCATTTTAAAAAAAACCAAAAAAAAGAAAATAACAAAAAAAATGTCATAAATACATGGTGGATTGACAAGTATTTCTCCATCATTAATCAGGTCTTAAGTTCGAGCGTTGGAACTAAAACTTTGGTAAGGACGTTTAACCCTAAAATGGGACTTGATTCCTCACTTGAATTTGAATTTGTTGGGCCCTAGATCAACTACCAGATACTCACTAAAGATTGAGAAGTAGTCGGTACTCTTTTATCCTTAACTAGAAGCCTCGTGTTGAGTCATGAGACAAGAGTTGTCACCATTGATTGGGAGGGGTTTAGCCCCCCCCCCCCCCAAAGTGAGACTTTTGATGCAAATCTGAACTACGCAGATCCTAAAGTGTGATTTTTCAATGCAAATTTAGATTAGTCAATCCCAAAAGATAGATTTTCTATGTGATGTAAGATTAGTTGGGCCCTAAAATGAAATTTGTCGACACAAAGTTAAATTAGTTATACCTCAAAAGGGGTATCAAACATAATGGGAAATAGATTGTTTGTGTTTTTGGTGCAAAAATTGGAAAGACATTGAAATTTAACGAACTCATCTTCTTATGCTAAAGTCATAAAGAATAAAAAAGTTCATTTATAATGATGTATATATAACAGATTAATCATCATGATAAATTATATCAAAACCATTTTAGCAACTCAACAAAAGAAAACAGGAAATGTGAAATCAAAAGTACAAATCTTTTATAAAATATAGTGGACATGTGGGGAACAAGAATAAAACCAAAAGAAAAATCAATTAAAATAAATATCAATTGATGCACAAAAAATATATACAAAAACAAAATCAAATATTCTATCACTAATGAAATTTAATTTTACCACTGATAATTTAATTTTACCACTGATGCAGTTTAAGAATATAACATCATCTCTTTGAACAAACAAAAAAATTGAACAGATATATCCGAAGGATCGAATTAATTTTTTTAAAAAAAAGTTGATCTTACGCATCAAGTCTTTGAATTTGTTCCATAGAATGTTTGTGGTATTGTCCATGCCTTTCCGATCTTTTTTGCGAATTTGATGATTCTCCAGCCGGTTCTTCCCCAGAATCTGTCATCTTTTTTGATAATTTTCTGTTTGATACAACAAAATAACAAAAGAAACACAATTATGTAAACAATTAATTTATATAAGAAACAACTAAAATAGAACAAAAAGAAAGAAAATAAAAAAGAATTTTTTTTACACACCTTTTGATTGATGAGTAGCGATAGAGAAAATCAAATATAAGTGGTCTATTTATACAGTACTTGATTGTACATGTGAAAGATACATAGAATCTGATATAAAAAAAAGAGGGGGGGGGGGG
>NC_028645.1:58922003-58930278 GCF_001406875.1 Solanum pennellii | reverse complement strand
GGGGGGGGGGGGGGGGGACTCTAAAGAATACGAAGGGTTTGTTTGGAAAGACACCATGATAATTCAATTTGGTGTAATTACATTATCTGACCTATTACTTGGTCAGGAGGTAAGTTCACTTTTCGATTCCTAGGAAGGAGATGTGAATTTTTGATAATTACATGGTGTTATTATAATATAATTATTTTATAATTCTTCTTTTTATTTTTATTTTTCCATTTTAATTTATTTTCTATTATTATATATTCTTTTTCAATTGTTCATTATTCTAGAATTTTCTAAAAGTTTCTTTTTTATGTATATTGTTTATATTTTATTCCTTTCTCATTCTCAACCTTTACTTCATGTGATTCTATGCAATTATTTTGCATTCTCTATTTTTAAACATATTTATTTATTTCATCAACATAATTTTGCTAGTATTTTAAAAATTATATTAGAATGCAGAGTAAGATTGTAGACTTATGTTTTCCTATTCTTTTCAATCATATGCATGAATGTCATTTTTAAATTTAACATAGAAATATATATTATATTTTTTTTTTGAGTCTAGAACTTATGTTATATTTTTAATTTCATTTATTTTAGTAGTATTGATTTGAAACGTCACATTGCAAGTTATTTTTTTAATAGACTTGATATATTATCTTTTTGTCACATTATATGACATAATAATATTAATCTTTTTGTCTAACATGCATTTCTATATATATATACACACACACACACACACACACACACACACACACACACACACACATATATATATATATATATATATATAAATCATTTATTAAGTTTCTTATTTTTCTAATCTAAATTTTAAATAATTAATTTTTAATTTTTAAATTTAATATAACTTTATGGTTGCATTTGTACATCCAAACAACACATGTGTAATTATAGTTTAATTCCACTGTGGCAAATAAGCAAGTCAATGTCATTAGAAGATTGTATAATAATTTTGTTGATATTTACTATCCTAATAATTACATCAATTCTTTCAAACAAACCAAAAGCGTGAAGAGTGAAGATAAGATAGGAATTTGAATGTGTTTTGGTTTTTTCTCTTAAAAGATTTGGTTTGATATAAGTATATATGGTAAGTAATTGATAAATTTTATATTTAAATTGCAAGTTAATTCCTTAAATGGACATTTGAGAACAATTTTTTCCTTCAAATCACATAATTATTTTTCTAATAGTAAAATCACAAATTTTTAAACCATTTTTTAAATATTTAATCTAATATCTAACAAACTCAATTAAAAGAGGATAGGCAAGACTTGACCCCTGAAGAATTAAGAAAAAATGACATGGTATATACCTCTCAAATTCAAAATTTAGAGTTTATAGATTATTTGTTATAAAAGTAACTCGTATACACTCTTATTATTACATAAATAGCTCAAATATATCATATTTGTCTAATGGGAGTGAAAAAAATAATTAAATTTATTATTTTTTTTGATATATTATTGAAAACTAGAATCTATATAGGTATATTTGATTTGTTCGCAAAGTTAAAAGTTATTTCCCAAAGTTAAATGTTACACTTGATCTTTCTCAACTATGAGTTTTTTTCCTACGTTCTTTAATTCAATGAATATTTAAATTTTACTATCTTAACTAGGTAATTTTTCGACGCTTCGCGCGCTCATAAATAATGTCACGACCCAAAACGAGTCGCGAGTGGCACCCACACTTAGCCAACTAGGTGAGCGAACCAACAAATCTAAACCCCAACATTTACCAATAGTTCAACTATAATTAACAAAAAAATAATGCGGAAGATCCAACACTTATTAATTTAACCGAATAAATAAACTTCTAAAGTTTAAAACCTATTATCCCCAAAATCTANTATAATAATTATGTTGATATTTACTATCCTAATAATTACATCAATTCTTTCAAACAAACCAAAAGCGTGAAGAGTGAAGACAAGATAGGAATTTGAATGTGTTTTGGTTTTCTCTCTTAAGGGATTTGGTTTGATATAAGTAGATATGGTAAGTAATTTATAAATTTTATATTTAAATTGCAAGTTAATTCCTTAAATGGACATTTGAGAACAATTTTTTCCTTCAAATCACATAATTATTTTTCTAATAGTAAAATCACAAATTTTTAAACCATTTTTTAAATATTTAATCTAATATCTAACAAACTCAATTAAAAGAGGATAGGCAAGACTTGACCCCTGAAGAATTAAGAAAAAATGACATGGTATATACCTCTCAAATTCAAAATTTAGAGTTTATAGATTATTTGTTATAAAAGTAACTCGTATACACTCTTATTATTACATAAATAGCTCAAATATATCATATTTGTCTAATGGGAGTGAAAAAAATAATTTATTTTATTTTATTTTTTTGATATATTATTGAAAACTAGAATCTATATAGGTATTTGTTCGCAAAGTTAAGAGTTATTTCCCAAAGTTAACAGTTACACTTAATCTTTCTCAACTATGAGTTTTTTTTCCTACGTTCTTTAATTCAATGAATATTTAAATTTTACTATCTTAACTAGGTAATTTTTCGACGCTTCGCGCGGTCATAAATGATAATTGCATTGAACTTGCAAATAATTTTTTACTAATATCCATACATTAAAAATAATAGAAAAATTGATTCTTAAAAAAGTATTAGCAATATTCCAACATGAATTTGATTCTTTGTCATTATCACATAAGTCAAGAACCTCTAATGAATGAATTATTCACGATATAATAAATAATTGGTTCCATAATTAACATTCAAAGGAAAATAAAGAAGAAAATATGAATATATATACAAAGGCGTTTCGTAATGAAAAGAAATACTTAAGTTGTACAGATTATACAATTGTGATATATGTCCAAAGAGAATTCAAAATTTTGTTAACATATTAAAAAAAGAAATTGTGCCTACACATGAAAACAAGTATAACTTTTGAACATGCATAATGAATTTCTTCAATTGATAAGGTAGGAATTTCATATTTATGTACGAAAAGATAATATGTAAACTTATATATAGTACTTTTACAATACTTATTTTTTGTACAATAAATATACGTACTATATATGTATATTTTTAATATAACCGGAGAAAATAACTTTGCATAAACATAAACAAAGTTTAAAATAGGTACTCTAAAACAACAATTAATATCATAAACATAAACTAAAGAGTGTAAAAAACATACCAGGATATGTATAAATAGAATGAAATATAAAGAAAAAAATCGAGTCCACTGAATACACAATGTCACCTTAAGAAAACTATTCCCCTCCAATACAAGAGGTTTAAAGAATTATATCCTCTCAGGATGAAATAATTTTATTCACCAACTAGTGGTGTTAGTAAGTCATTCAAAAGGAGCAAAGTACAAAATTAATTTCGCGGAAGTAGAAGAAAAATATCAAAAAATTTTGTTGTTTTAAAATGGGAGGAAATTTTTCTATTTATTGACAACAAAGTATAGTGTGAACAAATGTTTATTGTGCCTTATCAGAAAGGTTACAACTAGTTGAAAAAGTTTCAATCCCTCGAAAAGTTAACAACCTTTAATAAAAGTCACAAACTTTTCATAAAGTCACAAATTTTCATTAAAGTTACACCCTTTCATAAAAGTCACAACTTTTGATACAAGTCGCAAATCTTTATTAAAGTTGTAACTTTCCATAAAATTCACGTATTTTCATGAAAGATGAAGTCTAGTTTTGAATATAAATAAATTTAAAAGAATATTATTGCTTATAGTGGCGCCACGTAGGCAAACCTATGATTCTCTTTTATATAAAGGAAATTATTGGTTGTGGTGGCTGGCCTAGTGTTCTCTTTTATAGAAATATATGATATGATGATGATCAAATTTATTTCTACACTCATTTTCTTATAAAATTTATCATAGACCCCATCCCCCTCCCCCACCCCTTTTTTTTCCAAACAAAATAACTTACAATGTAGCCTCACAAGCAAAATCTTGAATTATTTTGTTCTTTTTCCATTCACGTTTCTTCATTTTTATTTCTCATATTTTCACACTAAAAATTAAAGGGAAAAGGATCGGATATAACCCTAAAGTTTACGAGTTAAAGCTAATATATACCTTGTTTCAAAAGTCACTCACGTATACTCTTAGCATTACACAAATGACTCAGAAATGAAAATTTTGTGAATTTAAGGGATACATTGGAATGGAGTGATAAGTAAAACGTATAGTGAAAAATTAAGTGTCGTCAAAAATGAAAAGTATTTAAAAATATATGGAAGATATTTGAAGAGTAGAGAATTTTGGGCTCATTTTAGTTTTTTAGTATACCAAAAGTAATGTTCTCAATGTCTATTTACAACTTATTCTGATCAAATGTATTTGTATTTCAATTATGAGACCGTAAACCTGGATACAAAAGAGATCAAAAGCAGCCAAAAAACATAAGGAAATATGCAAAGTCGACAGTGAGTGTCACCTAAGTTGACTCGGTACAACGCGGAAGATTACAGTTCTTAACCCTCAAGTTCATCTCAGTTTGGAAATATCAGGGAGTAGTCGGCGTATCGTCAATGTGATTCGGCGATGGTCATTGGTGTCGTAAAATGTAAAAGGAAAAGAAAGAAAAATTAAACTTGGAAAGTCTGAGTGGCGATGAACTCTACCATTTTGCGTATAACCCGACCTACTTGGCTGTCCCGAATTAGTTAAGTGAAATAACACTGAAATGATCCATCTCAATCATTATGAATAGGTTAATTGTTAAAGAATTTGGGTTGAAAGTTTACGGATAGTGTCTCAAGAATTTTGGGCTAGTCAACCTCGGATGAAATATATGGACTAGGTGCACTCTAGGACCATCTGATAATGAGTGGGGTTAACTGCATGGGATTCGTGAAAGGTGTCTTATAGACAAGACAACAAGGAACCCGTAGGGCTTCAAAAGTGATTGTAGTTCTATGTATTGATTTGTGTTACTCTAATGTAGTAAATTGGTTACACTCATATCTTGGACTGACCGTATAATCCTACTAATGGTTTGTATTGGAAAAATATTATTTTATATATCTCAAAAAGAATCATTTTATATCCTATTATGGTAAGAGAAATTTCTTCTTCCTTTCTGTTTTCATATTCTATTGTGCTGGGTTTTGTTTAAAGAATCTCTGTTAGTTTTGGCTCCTAGTCTTATACTAGAAGAACTTGTTGAATCACAGGATATAGACCAATAAATGGTGAAATATCCTTAAGGACAGTGTCTTTCGACACGTCTCAAGCTGTGAGAATTTCCTACAAGAGTTCGTGCTGAAGTACAAGCTTTGGTGTATTCGGTAAGTGTTAGTGATGAAGGTATTTTTCGTGAGAATTTACAATAATCTTAAGGATATTTTATACTTTAATTGTACGAAAAATACTACTTGAAAATTTGGGGAAAATAAAATATAAATAAAAATTGAAACGAGATGCAACAAGTTGGATTTGGATGTGTATGGAGGAGAGTTCAATCTAATAATACATGTGATATATTATATGTTCATATTTAATTGTGTGTCATAAATTAAGTAATCATATTCCTCAATATAGAAAAATATTCGGAGAAATGATTATCCCGCTAAGTAAAATTATATGTAATTAAGCAAATGATAGAAATTATTGTGGTCATTTCTCAAGTGAATCTTGTGACTTATTGTGAATTTGAGTTTTTGTGCCTGAAAAATTAAGTTTGTACCAAATTGGAGAAGAGGAAAATTTTATATATAATATTGATTATTCTTGAACTACTTAAGTTCTTAGAATAAAAAATTCTCCATAAAATTCACATTTATAGGCATTATCTTAGGTGGTACATTATATTTATATCAGTGCAAATTGATTCACGTGGAATTGGGAGAAAAAAATGAATGAACATTTATTTTAATTCGATAAGACTTCAAATTCGATGGTATCTATTTTCAATGTTTATTTTGCTACTATATTCTATTTGATAATAATAAATGGTAAAAAGAAAGAAAAAAAATTGTTCATAATTGCATTTTGTTTTATGTTTGCTGCTGCCACATTGATTAATGTTAGTGAACTACCTTTCGAGCGAGTTTTATGCTTTGGAATGGTATACTAGTTTATTTATACTTATTGCTTTGAGAATGCTTCAAGGCCATTAAACTATTATTTGTGAATATTTTCTCTACATATAAAAAAGTGGTTGTTGAGAAATAAAGTGATGATGTTGTTAATGTTTTAATTTATAAATCTGTGTGAAAACTTTAGGAAAATCTTATTACACTATTATGATATATTTGAATATTTTAGGGGTATGTTGCTATTGTTGCGCTACATGATCCTAAAGGGAAATGTAAAGAAAAACATGGTCGAAGTTTTTAAATGTTGTATATATTTATTTGTGGTAATCAATTATGATTTGATTGAATGCAATGTTAGAGTTAGGAAGAACAAAATAAAGTATTGTTGAGGTTATAAAAGTGAAAATACATTCATTGTTCGTGTTGTTTAAAATGATATTGATTCATTATCTTGAAAAGAGTTCTGATAATACATGAGAGGTACTATAAGTACAATACTGAATATTTGAATATTTTGTTGTACAAAGTGGTACAATATATAATGAATAGGTCAATGGTGAAAGAATTTGGGTTGAAAGCTTATTGGATAGTGACTCAAAATTTTTAGGCTAGGTCAACCTCGGATGGAGTCAGGACGAGGTGCAGTCTAGTACCATCTGATAATGGGCGGGATTAAATGCCTGCGCTTGGTGAAAGGTTTCTTGTAGCAAGACAATAAGGAATCCATAGGGATTCAAAAGTGATTGTAGTTGTATGTATTGACTTGTCTTACTATAATGTAGTAAATTGTTTGCACTCATATCTTGGACTGGCCATATAATCCTACTAGTGATCTGTGTACTAATATTGTTCATGTTCTTTTCTTGTTATGTACAAGACATCTTCTAGATGAAATGAGACCTTTATTAAGAGACATTTGACTTTAAATCCAAGGGTGAAGTACTCTTTCATGTTGTCTCAAATTCTTCTGTTATTTATGTTTATTCTTACATTGGACTAGTAGATTATGGTTTCTATGTTTTTAGGGTTGCATCCCCATTATTGATTATATTAGAGTTTTAATACTACCATTATAATTTCTTAACACTTTGTTCTGCATGAACGTTTTGACTATTAATTGAGGTTATTCATATCCTTAGGTTCTTTTATAACTATTTTCTTAATATTTATTTGATTTCTTGGTTTTAGAAATTACATATTGGTTTAATTGTGTGTTAGTAATTGGTTCTACCTATTGGGTACTAAAGGTGCGAACAAGAAATGAAGGGTTGCGACTCTCGTGAAGGGTTGTGACTTGGCGGAAAGACCCTGACCTTTATGAAAAATTTTCTTTTCTAAAGGGTTGTTACCTTTTGAAAGGTTGTGCCTTTTCCAAAGGGTTGTGACCTTTCTGAAAGGTTGTCTTGTTTCCGAAGAGTTGCGACCTTTATCCTTTGTTTGCTATAAATAGAGGTTTTCTCTCAGTTTTCGGCATGAGAATCTCCCTTCCTTTGCATACATTTCTTACAAAATAAAATCGATCGACCGTGTCTGTGTGTGAGATTCATTTTTGTCATTCTGAGTTCAATGAAACCATCAAAGTTTGAGGTACCACTACATCTTTAATGGTTAATCCGTTTATCTTTAGAATAATAAGTCTGTAATCTCGGATACTTGAGGGAATTAAATTTCTTAAGGACACAAAGTGGGTTTTGTGGACTCGGATAGTTCTTTGTGTATTTTTTATCTTTTGTATTTTCCAGTTTGCTAATTTGAATAGAGCAAATAACACTCTCACGAGGTGATATAGTTTGTGTCGCTCACGATGGTCTAGGTCATGACAGACACAGAGAGAAATTGTGGCGAAATTTGTAAACGTATAAATATTTTTTGAAGTGAGAGGAAAACACTTTTTCATTTTGAATTTTCTAGTACTCTCTCCAAAATCCTGACTATTGAGGATTAAGCTTGTACTTGAAGGTTGTATAGAACCTTCTTTAGATTGAAGGTCTTTGGGATTGAAATATTAGAATTTCGAATCAAGTACCTACAATGAATGATAAATTTTGTATATTTCTTTTACCTTCGTTATTAATAGCTAATCTCTCTAATATTATGGTTGAGTAAGGTTGCAATCTATACATATAGTTGAACCCATATCATTTCAACATTTTAAACAAATTAAACAGAAACCAATTATCAATTAATCATTTATATGTACGTTTTATATA
>NC_028645.1:58916427-58921990 GCF_001406875.1 Solanum pennellii | reverse complement strand
ATTGACAATTCAGGCTTGAAATAATTTTGTTGAGCTAAAGTATTAAATTGATTTTAGTGCATTGCATGTTAGATTTGAAAAAAAAAACCATGATTTGTAATAGTTGAATGCTAGATAGGTATCATTACTTATAATCTAGTCAACTTTTTGATATTCTACAGAATTTAGCAATTAGCTATACTCAAGTTACAAAATCATAATCTATACCAGCACACACTTAAGAGTCTTCAATATTAACAATCAAATCTATCGTACATTTAATGTACTGATGTCAGGTAGACTACATCGTCTTATTATACAGATACAGGTATTTAAGATCAACATCCATCACCTCGTTGATCCAGTTGAGAATTTGGAGTCAGTTGGTGATCATCCTAATTTTTTAGAGGGTTCCGTTTTCATTGATTTCTAGTATTTCAGTTGTTAGGATGATCGGGAGTCTTGTCCCGGCATCTCTCTTTATTTTAGAGGATTCATAGATACATAGTTATAGTTCTTTAGTATTATTCATTTCAGTTGTATAAGTTTAAGACTTGAGTTGCCATTTGTGTTAAGATATTATTTTATAAGTTATTACATGAGTTTTATTTCTTGTGTTTAAGTCTTCCGCTGCGTAAGTAAGTCAGTTCAAAGGTTTGTTGTGTTTATATTATATGAAAACTAATACAAAAGAAAAATACTAAAATTGTTAAGACGATAAATCTCCCCATAAACAAAACTTTTAAATGGCTACATTGTGGACGCTAATGTATTTTTCTATGAGAATAAGATCTTCAATTTATATATTTCATAAGTTTTCCTCTAAAGAAATAATAAATCAAATATGAAAGAAAATTATATTTTATTTTCAGGAAGAGTTAAAACATTTATGGTAATACATTGCCTTTTCTTTTAGAAAAAACAAACATTAATTATGGTAAGAAAATCAGGCAAATTTCTAACAAAAATAGGCTTAGCAATTGATCAAGGAAACTGAAAAATCGAATAATAAACTAAAAGGCAATACTAACAAGAACGTAGAGTGAACAATCAACTATATTATTAAAGCAGTAATGAAGCTAGAAAAACTGAAAGAGTAAAACCATCGGTATAAATGAGCAAGCAACTAGTAAACATATGCAATAATGAATATGAGAACTAGAAAATATGACAAAGGAAACAAATGATTAAAAAACTAGAAAAACTACTGTGTTTTTTTCTAATACAACCAGTCTCTCCAACCTTTCTCAATGAAGGGAATGAAAAGGGGTGTATATAGAACGAATCCAGGGGAAATCATCGGAAAATGCTAGGGCGAATTCCCAAGTTCAAAATTTGAATTATTTATGAAGGACAAAGAATATACCGAGACTATCCACAAATTGGAATGGATTAATGAACATAGTCATTTGATCTTGGCCTCCACCTAGTTTGTTTTTACAAATGAATAAGGGTGAGGAGAGGATACACTTCTGGAGCTTGTATTATCGAGGCCGTTGGGAAGAAGACGACGAAGGTATGGTACTGGGCTTTGGTTGTTCGTTGTGTATCGTATCATATCAATGTTGAACGCATGGTATGTTTGAATGTTGTAGACGCCTTTGCCGTTCAAATATTGGTGGGTTGCGTTGGGCTGGTGAAAATGAATTTGGTCCGCTGGGTTTGCCCAAATTTGGTCTGAAGGTTGAGTTTCAAGCGAGGCAGCAAAATAGTTAGATTTACAGTAAATGGTTTAGATTAGAAGTTATGACATGACCAAATGAGTTTCAATTATGGCCAACTGTAATAAAGAATGTATCCAAATCGAATTAGTTTATTAATTTTGGCTAAGATTTAAAGAAGATTAATCAATAAGCTTCTTAATCTTAACAAAATAAAATAATTTGCTCGTTTATACACATTAAATAAAAAAATTAATTAATTCAAAAATATAATCTACTAACTAACTTATACTAATTTAACAAAATGTATGAAGGAAACAAAATCTTTTTGGAGACAAATTTTTAATATTCATAAAATGTACTAATTATATAAAAGCACACACATTATTTAAAAATAATAAAAAGTGACAATAATATTTTAATTAACTTTAAAACAGTGTGAATTTTATAAAAATAAATTATTTCGAATACAATAAAATTACAATCCAAATTTCATTAAATAGGTGTGCTTAATTAATTGAAAATATGAAATTATAATCAAGTTTAATCAGTGTTTGGCACAATTAGTAGGCAAGAAACAAAGTTCTTGATTCCCAATATCATATCCAATATGAAAATTCTTCCGTGCCAAGTTTTATGATTCACAATATCATTTCCAATAAGGAAATTTTTCCATGCAAAGTTTCTATAAACACCATATAAACCCCCACTTCCCCAATCAATTGTCAAACAAGTCATATCTTTATCCACTTTTGAAAATGTATTCATATATAACAATTCGATATCAACATCCATGAAATGAAATACAATGTTAGGAAAATTGACAATACTTTTAGTCCCGTAACATATGGAAAAGTCATTCGATGGATCTTTTTTTCTGTTTCCGATCGCGACACAATATAATAATTAGATAACTAAAAGCGTATACTTAAAATTATTTTAAAAAATTAGTTTTACCTTTAATCGTTTCCAACGGAGTCGATTCCAGTTTGTTGTAAATTTCCACGAGGAGAAATGTTAATGTCATGGTAGAATCGATTATAATATTCCCGAATCCACATGAGGCGTGAAGACTTAAACTCTAACTTCTTACCTCCGAATACTTTCATGATTTGGAAAGTAGAGTAAGTTTGAAAGACTAAACATCCTAACTTGTAAATATACAGTAAAATGCGTAAAGAGAATCGCTGATAGAGTATGTCGTTAAATGATCTGTAAAATGTGTTTTTTAAAAAGATGAAAAATCATTAATCATTAAATGTGAAACTATACTAGTTTAATTAATAGAAGAAAAATAAGCATTTCGAATAAGTTTTCATTGATTGTCTCAAATTGCTTCTGGTGTATGCGAGTGGCCTGAGTGGTGGGAGAGAGAAGGAGTGTCAAAATAATTAGAAGATAGCGTGAAAGAATCCTTTTTATTTTTGGTTAACCAAGTAAGAATCCTAAACAAAATTGTATAATTAATAGAGTCCAAGTTACCATATATTACTCTTTTTTAACAATATGTGCACATATTAATAGGAAAAAATAAATATTTCTAAAAATGAGGTGACCGTGTAATTTTCGTGGGTGGATAGTAATTAAGATCTTCTGAAATTGGAAACTTTTTTATGAACTTTAAGATCCACAAATACTTATGTGAATATTTAACGAAAAAAATCACACCAAAATAATAATTAAGACTCTATATTACAATAATAATTTTTTATTTTATTTTTATGGAGCAGAATTTTATTATAAAAATAAACATAACAGATTTAGTTAGATTTTGGCCAAAGATTTTAGTAAAAAAAATGCAAAATATTTTTTTAAAAATCCTTAAAAAAAAATTAATTCATTGTAACGAACCAAACCATCGTTATTCGAGAAGAGAAAAATTTGCAAAAAATCTGGTCACTTTCCCCCTACAGCGGGACATGTGCCGTTGGTGTTGCGTTGCTGCAGCGGGATTAGCGAGGCAGAATCTGAGTTTACGATAAAATTTGTATTTTTCCATCTTTCTAAAATACCCTAATAAGTCGTAAATTATTGTAGAAACCCCTATAAAATTATTTGAAGTTGGGAAAAGAAGGAGAGGGATCTTTCAAGCATGGGGATGACGGAAGCTCGCAAAATCTTGGCCAAATTCACCGTAGCGAATCCTGAAAAGATGGAAACGAAATCAAAACTCCATACAAATTGCTTGGCGCCCAGGTAGGTTAGGTTTTTATGTTGAGTAGTTAAAATCCATGCTTACCATGTAATATATTAATGTAACAATATAAAGTATGTTTAGACCTTCGTGCACCGAGTAAATTCTGTGGAAAGTTACTAAATTTCAATGCTTATGGGGTTAGTGTTGTGTTGATATAGTAATTGGTCGAGGTTCTTATTTGTGTTCTTGGCTATGGTATAATTGTGATAAAAAGTTGTTGTCATGGTTAAGAAAACTAGTAATGGAACTATGTGATGAATAATTAGGATTATGACTTGTGTAATTCGGTAAAGAGAAATCGAGAGAACCCATATATCTGTAATTAAGTATGTGAGTGGTGATGTCTATGATTTTGTGATGGTGTGATATACAAGTGTCTTACTTTTTTGTGATACTTGTATATGTATGCATATTGCAACAATGGTCTTAGATGTTAAAAAGAGATATGTGGATGTCGATATGATAAAATCATGACTTAAATGTGTGATCTTGATGTGTTATTGTGATGTGTGATTTGGATCGGCTGCCACGTTCCAGCACTCTAACATGGATTGGATTGTCACATTCCAGCATATTAACTAGGATTTGCTGCCACATTCCGACACTCTAACTGGGATCGGCTGCCACATTCCGTCTTAAAAATTGGATCAGATTGCCACGTTCCAGCATGCTAACAGTTATACTTTTGGTCCGATGAGAGAGCCAACTACTTGTGATAAAATGTGCATGGTGAAATGTGTTACGCTCAATTTCGTGAGGTGTGTGTATATATAGTATAAATGTTGTTAGTTTATTTTAGTTATGATCTATTTGGAACCATAAGTGTGGTAATGTTACTTGTAGTATACATTATGGTTAGTATATTCAAGTTATGATCTATTTGGAACCTTAAGTGTGGTAATGTTACTTGTAGTATACAATGTGTTTAGTATATTTAAGCTATGATCTACTTGGAACCTTAAGTATGGGAGTGTTACTTGTAATATACAATGTGGTTAATGTATTATGCTATGATCTATTGAAATCTTAAGTGTGGTAGTTTTACTGGTGGTATACAAGGTGGTTAGCGTAATTAGGTTGTAACCTCGTGGAAAAGAGATAGGTCGTAATTTGGAAGGTGCTCTATGTAAAGGCTAAGGGTGAGGAAGCGAGGGGTCCGGACATGGTATTTTATTGTTCTATTTATATGTTGTAAGGTGGGCGTTGGGTTGACCGATGATACCTACCAGTTCGTTTGGTTGTACTGATACTACTCTTGCTATGTCTTTTTTACATTGTCTAGATGCAGGATTGATGATGTTTCATTACATGAAGATGAAGAAATCTTCCAACAACTTCGACTCTTCCTTTCACATAGTGGGAGCTTTGTTGTTTTATTAAATTGTTATTGTAATTCTTAGTTGTCACGACCCAAAACAGAGCCGCGACTGGCACCCACACTTCCCCTCCTATGTGAGCGAACCAACCAATCTAAACCCTAACATTTCAATATAATATCAACAGAAAGTAATGCGGAAGACTTAAACTCATTAATAAAAACCAATTCAATAACTTCTAAAATTCAACATCTATTATTCCCCAAAATCTGGAAGTCATCACCACAAGAACATATATGATCAAATTACTAAACTAAGAGTATTCTAAGAAGCTAAAATAAACAAAAGCTAGTCCATGCCGGAACTTCAAGGCATCAAGACATGAGGAAGAAGATCCAGTCCAAGCTAGA
>NC_028645.1:58896257-58915010 GCF_001406875.1 Solanum pennellii | reverse complement strand
AAGGGTCTGTGACGGTCCGTCGTGCCCACGACGGTCCGTCCTGCTATTCCGTTACGAAGTTCAGAGAGTCGATTTCAGTACCCAAATTTCAAAATTCTAAGTGTTTAGGAACGAGACCCCCTCGACGGTCCGTCGTGCCCATGACGGTCCGTCGTGGGTTCCGTCGACTCAGACAGTTTTTCCAGAAATAAAATCTGCTGCTTAAAACGACTAAACAGGTCGTTACATTAGTAGATCTTGTACTTGTTAGACTAGATCCTTGGGTTGTCAAGTTACATTAAACGTTTTGACTAGTGCATTAATAAGAGGTTGTAATAAAGTTTTTTAACTTACATTATATACCCTGTTAATTGTCCTCATGAATAAACCTTTGGAATATGAGATTTCTCCTACTTAGGTGTTAGAGTGGGTGCCCGCACGACCCAGTGGGTTCGTGACATTTAGGATTCCAGTCATAGCTTATTACCTGTTCAAAAATTATTTTATATGATTTTGAATATCATCAAAAGTGGCTTGAATTTGTTATCGTATGAATTATCACTACTAAAAACAACGTTTAGCGACGGATACTAGGGATGAACAATATTCCGTCACTATATGACGACGGATTTGCGACGGAATAACTATTTTTTTTTTGCAGAATTAAGAAATAATTTTTTAATATATAATATATCAACCGAACGGAATATTTAATTCGTCGCTAAATATTAGCGCGAAAATTTGGCGCCTAATTTTTCGTACGGATTCAATAATAAAGTAGTGCTCATAAATTTAAATAATATCGGGCGACGGAATTAGTGACGGAAAAAAAGGTTACTAAACTATTAAATATATTTTATAATTATTTATATTATCTAGTGACAAAAATATCTGTCAATATAATTTCCTAAATTATATATACATTTATTTGAAAGCGACGGATTCTAGAATCCGTCACTAATTCTGTTACAAACTCCAATTTCAGATTTCAATACTCTCATTTAATCTTATCCGTCGATCATGGTTCGTCAAAATCCAAGAATAAATCACAGCCGCTCATACGAATTTGATCAATGGTCTTGATTTAAGATCCTTGCTTTCCTATTTTATACAAAAGAGTCCAAACCCCTAATTTTTTCTTCATTCGCCTCCTCTCCTCTCCAAGTCCGCCGCCCAGATCCATTTTCCCTCCTCTCCGTCCTTCTTTCCAATACAGCAGAGAACAATTCCATCCAGCAGCAGCCAAGAAACCAGCAATTGGACAACAATGGAGAGCTCCGAAAAGCACACGAAGACCACCCTCGAACCTCCACTGATGGCAGCAGCTAGTCGGCGAGCAACCAGGCAGTCTTCTTCCGCACCAACAACATCAAGGAGATGGCGCCACCAGTTGTCTCGCTCTCTGGGTAAAATTACAACAACATCAGCTCTACGCAGTGAGCAGTGATAGTGAGCACCGACAGCAGCCAGGTAGATCCCTTAATGTCATTTTGTTAAAGCTTACTTGTTCATATACTTTTCTGTTAAAGTTTATTTACTTTTATTTTTAATTATGGTTACCATTCATTTTTTATAGTATACTTTTCAATATTTTCCTAATATATGTTCTATCAGTCATATATATTTTTGGGGCCGATATCCCAAGTGTGGGACTTGGCTGTAAACCTTGTCTCTATTTTTCTATAGGTTATTGTAAGAATGGAAGTAGTTGTAGGTTCCTTCATGGTGGTGGGACTTGTGAGGCTGAAGTTGGATCACCATGAGAGTTTGAAATGATTGAACATCGCCAAGAACATCTCAGATCTATGTCTGCTCACCAACAAAGACTAACCATAGCTTCCCTGCTCATGGCTTCTTCTAACTTTACTCTCTCACCCATGGCGGCTAACAAAGGTATGAACTTTGTTCTGCAACAACAGTTGTAATCTGAGAGTCCCAGGTTTGAACTCTCCTATTTCCTTCTTATTGTCTTTGTAGTGTTTAAAAATTGGAATTTTGAACTCCAGTGAGAGTGACAACAAGTATGATGCATATTTTATGGACGAGCACAAAATATTCAAATTTAATCCTTTGCGAAATGGATATAAGAAGTTATTGAAGAAGTGAGAACAATGTTAGAAAACACCAATAATACTATGTGAAATTAAGAATTTCTCTAAGCTTATAATCTCCCATAATCTTCAAGTGTGTACATAGCAAAAAAAAATTCTTAAAAGAACTTTAAGTTCCGGTTATTATGAAGTTTATCACTTTGTTTTACATGTTTCATTACTAAGTTACTAAAAATCTTTTATGATTATGATGTATTATATGGTAAGAAGTATATTGAGTATTTCTAAACTAAAATGATCCTGCAAAGACCTTCTATGTGCATAAAATTGAGAAGGCTATCACATAATCATCCATTACTTTTGGATAAATGTGTGTGTTAAACTAAAGTCAATTTTGATGTATTTGGTAATAACTCAATTTGAGTAACTACTGTATATTTTAAATTTTTCAAAGGCATTATAATTTATTGTGTATCTCAAACTTGGTTTACAAGTTCAACTTAGTTATGGGTGTTAAATGTTGGTTTGATGGTTGAGACTTGAGAGGCTTGACTTCATTAATAGTTGAAAATAATTTTTTTTATTATAAGCATGAATAGTGTGCCCAATTTTATGTGTATGAAAGTTCCTTTTCCATGTCAATTTGTTAATAAACCTTTACTTTTGGACCTTGTTGAATACTTGAACAATTAAGTATAATGATTTGGAGTTTTCTTGTTTACATTTCTGATATAGAGCTTACACTGGCCTTGATTAATTGTTTATTCCTTTCNATTCCTTTCGGTAGTTAAGCTTAAGTATAAGTGTGATAGAGTAAATAATTTTCTTTGTTTTAAGCATTATGCATAATCACTTATTCACTTAGCTTCTGTTTCAAAGAGTCAAGTACTTGCGATGGGTTGAATGGTGGTACATACATTTCCTTGTTTTGATGAGTTTGTTTCGACTCTCTCTTTGTTTCCTTTCTTCCCTGCATATTCTATGTTGGGGATATTTCCTCACATATTATTGATCAACTTCACATATTATTATAGTCTAGAAACTTCTTATGTAGTTATGAATTGTTAAGGCTTGAAATTTGAAGGTACAATATGTACATTAATTCCAATGCTTAAAAGGTTATGCATGTTTTGTATTGGCGTTCAAAATATATTTTGTATCCAATGTGTAATGCTTTCATTTTTCCTGTACGTATTACAGAAATATGAATAAATATCACAGAAAAAAATAGTGTCTCAAATTGATATTGATTAATGTGAAGCATACTATAAAGTTGTGGCGGAGAAAAGAAGAGAAAACTATACGGTTTTTGTTTTGAAGAAAAAATTTAATACGGTAGAAGTTTTTTGCCTCATCATTAGTACACCCTTAGTGCCTCCTTTAGCTACTTATGAGGACGAGGTTGCTCTTTCAACTATTACTTATGAGGACGATGTTGGTCCTTAGTTTCACGTGACAACTGTATCCCTTTTTTTTTGTAATAATATTTTATAAATGTAGGTTCTTTTAAGTATAATTGATATATTATTATGGATTTTTTTAATCGAAAAAACTCAATTTCGATATTCTATATATTTTGAATCATGTATGATATTATTATAGATGTTGATTATTTTTGGGGTATAGACTAATTTAATTTAAGTTACATATAAATCAAATTTACAAGAAAATTTTTAGCAACAAATATAGAGACTATTTGGTCGTTTTTACATAAAAAAATTATGGCGACGGATAAGCGAAAAAAATCTGTCAAGTATTTATCAAAAATGACGAAATGAATTACGAAATTAGCTACAAACAATAGAAATAAAATAACGGAATAGTCCGTCGCTAACAAGTGGCAACAAATATTTTTTCGTTTCTAAGACATCGCTAATTTTGTGACAAAACATATTTTTCGTCACTAAGTGATTACTACAGTGCGATATAGCAACAGTTAATAATACGTTCTAGTCCGTCGCTAATTATGTTTAGCAACGGAATATCATAGACTAGCAACGATTTCGTCTGTCGCTAAATGCTGATTTTTTTAATAGTGTATAAGAACTGAATTGTTTTGCTGTTACCAATAATTTTTTTATCATGGTCATAAAAAAACTCACATGAGATGAATCTTTCTACCATACTATCTATCTATTAGAATTTCGCCGATTCTAGTTCACCAAGTTTTCATGTGAAATAGAAGGGGAATTTTAATTGCTTAGTCGGTAGGCCAATTGAACTCCCACCTTGTTGGTGAGGATTCAATTCCCAAAACTGTAATCTAACCCCCCCTCTAATTCTCCCTCCACCCCAATTTTTTTTTATAATGTGAAATATAAACTATTTTGAAGAGGCCATTGCAATTGGAGAGAACTAAGAATAGAACAACTATTATATATCTGTTTGTGTGATTTATTATATGACCTGGTTCTTATAACCACTGAAGAAAATCCTTTAAATAGATTGCTTTCATAATGTTTTTACCTATGTAGTATCACAGTCCATATAGTAAAAAATAATAATTGTTGCATAAAGACATTAGATTAATAGAACCTAACAAAAAGAATTTATTGATCAAGAGTATAGTTTGTTAAATTTGTGAGGGAGATTAAAAAGGCTTATTTGGTCGAACTTAAATTATTAAAGTTGTTCAATTGTATAACTAGTGATCAATGAATTTAAGATTTTAATTTGATGAGTTCGATTAATCTTTAATGTTCTTAGCACTAAACTAATTTGATTTATAAGGTTATGAATAAAAATTTTGTTATTGTTGAAAATTTTGCCATTTCTTATAAAAAAAATTATACTCCAAATAAAAAATAATGAGTTTTGTGATTTGGCGCAAGTACTTGTGTTTTATTGAGTTTCGCAAGGTGTGTAGAACCAAAAATTGTAAAAAACTTTATACCATTAAATGTGATCTACTTGATGATACCTGTTAAATTCTCAGTCCATTTGGTGCATGTAGTGGTAAAATTAGTTAGAATATCTTTACAAACATAATAACAATTAAATTTGAAGATAAGTATTGAAACAACACTAGAATATCAAGAGAGAGTAAGAGGCTATAACTATTTAATTTTTAATTTAAGGGAAAATACACAAGTATCCCTTCAATCTATGTTCGAGATCCCATAGACACACTTATACTACACTAAGGTCCTATTACCCCCCTGAACTTATTTTATAAGTAATTTTCGACCTCTTTTCGGCCTATGTGGCACTAGCTTGAAAAAAAAATTCAACCAGCGTTGCGCCCACAAGATAGTGCCACATAGGCCGAGAAGGGGTAGAAAATTATTAATAAAATAAGTTCAGGGGGATAATATGACCTTAGTATAGTATAAGTGTGTCTCTGAGATTTCGGGCATAGGTTGAGGGGGGACTTGTGCATTATCCCTTAGTTTAACACTAAGATGATAAAATTGCAATCTCATTAAAAGCGTCTAGGACAAGTTTAATCTTCATCAATCATTATTTTTCATATTCGATAACATTTAACAATTTTTTTTGTTCTGCAAAAAGAAAAAGACAAAGAAAACGTATCATATATAAGATATATGTTATACACATTGTTAAGTTTAATATATATGATGAGATGAAAACAGACCTCTTAAATTTGTTCGTCAACCTCCTTCGATAGCTTGTCTCGATCAAAAGTTAAGAAATTAGATACTCTTCCTTTCGATCAACAATGTGTATTTCTTGCAGAGCAATGAATGTTGAAGCATATGTGCCTCATTTTCTATTTCCTTCAATACTCTTAAAAAAATAGTAAGCAACATAAGAAAAATTCATGAAGAATTTAAAATAAATAAAATTTGGCATAAAAATAGTTTAACCGTATATAAGATAACCTATATTATAATATACACATAAAAATAACTTTGGAGAAGGGCCTAAAATACCTTCGAAGTATTTCAAATGGTATACAATTGCCCCTCATCCATCAATTGGCTCAAAAATACCCTCCTTACCCACCTATTGGATCACAAATACCCTCTCCATCCACCTTTGGGTCCAATTTTAGCCACTTCATTAATGGAACACCATTTAAAAAAATTAAATAAACCTTTTAATTACTTGGTGCTCAACCATTGGTTGCAATTTCATTATTTAATATAATTTAAACCCACCCATTTTTAATTAAACCCGCCCAAATACATATTAAACCCGCCTGTCCCAATACAAAATTGAATTCTTTTTGTATCGGGTAAGGCACATACTAGCGTACTTAATTGATAATTTCATGTGCACAGTTCTTACTTGCTATTGTCATAAGGACTTGTTTCAGCCATGCCCGGTATGGCATAGAAGATTTCTAGCTTTTTCATAGAAAATTTGTACAATCACCTCAAGAAATTGCATCCTTACCTCTGCCAAAAAGTTCAAGCCCCTAAGATAGGTAGGGTGGGCGAGTGCGGCCAGGAGAGAGTTGAGAAGCCAAAAGTGCTCATAAAGCTGGAAACTGATAGTCTCGCCAAATACTTGTTGAGACAAATTGACTTCTTTTTGTTTTGGGGTGGACGGTTTTAATAAGTATTCGGACGGGTTTAGTTAAAATGGGTGGGTTTAAAATTATATTGAATAATTAAATTGCAACCAATGGTTGATCACTACGTAATTAGAAGAATTATTTTAATTATTTTAAATGTTGCTCCATTAATGAAATGACTAAAATTGGACCCAAAGGTGGATGGGGAGGGTATTTGTGAGCCAACAGGTGGATGAGGGGTGTATTTTAGAGCCAATAGGTGGATGAGGGTAATTGTGTACCATTTTCAATAATTTGAGGGTATTTTAGGTCCTTTTCCGTAATAACATATGATGCAGATTTGATGGATGTTATTAGTTAAGAGCAGGATGAGGAGAGAAAATTTAAAAAAAAAACTCACTTGATAAGTGCCTCATATCTCTCAAATTCTCTACAAATGGTAAGCAACATTTAAAACATTTCTTGAATATATAAAATTAATAAGATTTTAACTTACGTACACTAATAATATAGAGAAAAATTAACTTGACAACAAGTTTTTGTTGTGAACTAAAACTCCTTCTTGAGAAAGCCATTGAAACAAAAGAGAAAATTAAGAATTAAAATGGTGTTATTTATTGTTCATATTTTTCATATGACTTTGTTCTCATAAGAGGAAAAACTCTTTAAATAGATGAATTTCATGATGTACATAAACTAATGGGCAAAGTTCTAGAAAATGATAACATATCAATCAACTATGAAACTAGCCAATTTTAGTTTTAATTTCTTGCATATCTCAGGAATATGGTTTAAAAAAAAGATTTTGTTTCTTAATAATCAAAATTCAAGAAGAAAATGACAAGAAATCATTCAACTATGAAATTAATAAATTAATAATATAGATAAAATATTCACGGTGAAATTAATAAATATGAATTTTTTTTTGCATATCTCAGGAATATGGTAAAATAAATGATTTTGTAGTTCAAATGACATTATTTGATTAATTAAATATAACCTTTATATATATATATATATATATATATATATATATATATATATATATTAACTACACATTTATGAATATTGTCAAAATGTGTCCGCTTCTATTTAAAAGTGATTTATTCCAAGGAAAAATTACTTAAATACACATCTTATTTTATATTTATCGTTAAATTTATCTACCATTTCATTTCTTTTAAAAAATCCCCTCTCGAACACATACGCACCCTCTCGCTTATATATTCGTATACCCTCTCATTATATCCCTTCCCTCTCATACATCCACCCTTATGTAATTAGATGTCGTATCCCTTCGCTAATACATCCCTCTCCGATCTCTCTCAAATATATCAATCCTTATGTATTCAAGTGTCCTATTCCCTCTCTAATAAATCCATATCCACTTGACGTATTCATCCCATGTGTGAGACATTCCTCCTTTATGTATCTTGATGTCTGCTTATGTATCCAAACTTCATAAATTTAATAATTTTTACAATTTTATAAAGAGTAGGAAAATGATTTACTTACTCTTAGCACTATGATATTTATGTAAATTATACTTATTTTAA
Organism: Solanum pennellii; assembly: GCF_001406875.1. Lineage (NCBI taxonomy): Eukaryota > Viridiplantae > Streptophyta > Magnoliopsida > Solanales > Solanaceae > Solanum > Solanum pennellii. The sequence continues at coordinate 58,906,944 of NC_028645.1, read as the reverse complement.
GGATGGTTTTGAAAAATTGAAAAGTCTTGTCATATTCCATAAATTTAATACTAAATATATCATATAAATTAAGGCAGAATAATTAATTTGCACACGCAACTGTTAAATTAGTTAGCTTAAAATTTTTATTATTTAGAGAGAGCTCTCCATCCAATCAATGAATTCTAGTTATACCACTTCTTTGCACGGTAATTTGAATAAAATGTGTACTTGATATTTTTTTAATTGAAAATTTAAGCTTTGTGGGTGAATTAATTCTTCACTGTATCAACAATGCACTCCATGATACAGCTTGAGGAATAATAATCGTATATTTTTAAGCAAAAAATTGTAGTTTAAACATACATAGATGATATTAGGTAAAAGAAAAAATATATGAGACTAGAAATATTTATTGTGTGTATTATTATCAAATTGTACTATTGGAGTGCCACCTTATACACACCCAAAAAAATTTAAAATATGAGTTAAACATACAACTCTCGCTGAATAAAGAATATTATATTTGTAATATGCAGAGGACTATTAAAAGACGATAAATTAAGAATAACTATATATCTGAATGGAACCACATCAGAGAAGAAAAATAGGTAATTAAACGTTAAACATAAATTAGACTTTCCGTAAGAATGACAATTTAAAATACTTTAACATTTGACCGTAATGTAAATGATCTGAAAGAATTAATTTATTATTCTTTATCAAGCATAATGTTAAGTTATAATTATTATTTTAAAAATTAATTTTAATTATCAAAAGAATATTTTATGTGAATTTTTTTTAATTTTATTTTAAATTATTTACATACGGATATAATGAAAATCAACACCCTTGTGCTAAGAAAATTAATAAATATTATCGGTGCTCATGTCATTATGGTTTGGAGTTACTAAAAAGAGGGTTTGAAATAAAAAAGAAAAACATTACTGACAAATTTAAGATTTTAATTTGATAAGTTCGATTAATCTTTACTATATTTAGCAATGAACTCATCACACTTTTAAGATTCCGAGTTAAAATTTAATTGTTCTTGAAACTTTTATCATTTCGTACATACAAATTTATACTCCAAATAAAAAATGTTGAGTTTTACTCTATTTCGTAAGGTGCATAAAGCCAAAAATGGAAAGAACTTTATACCATTAAATATAATGTGATAGTTGATGGTAAAATTTTTATTCGTAATCCATTTGGTTTAGTGGTAAAAGTAGTTAGCATATGTTAGTTTATTTGATTTTATTATAAAATATTATAGTAGATTGAACAATAAATAAATAAATAGAATAAACATGATAGCATTAAATTTGGAAATAAGTATTAATTAAATAGCACTAGAAAATAAAGCTATATAATTTTAGGCAATTAATAAGAAAAATTAATCCGTCAAAAGAGAGTAAGAGACTGTAACTATTTTTTTTAATTTAAAACTAAGGTAATAACATTGGAATCTCCTTGAAAGCTTCCAAGGCAACTTTACTCTTCATCAATTATTATTTTTGTATACTCGATAGCATTTAGTAACTCTTCCTTCAGCAAAGAAAAAGAAGACAAAGAAAATGTATTTATATATATAAGATATTCGTTATAGACAATGTTAAATCATATACATAGATAAAAGAGAACCTTAGACCCGCCTATGTGGCGCCACCAGAAATAAGAATTCCCTTTTAATTTATTTATTTTTATAACTAGTTGGATAATGCCCAAGTACCCCCTCAACCTATGCCCGAAATCTCAGAGACACACTTATACTATACTAAGGTCCTAATACCCCCCTGAACTTATTTTATTAATAATTTTTTACCCCTTTTTAGCCTACGTGGCACTATCTTGTGGGCCCCACGATGGTTGACTTTTTTTCAAACTAGTGCCACGTAAGCTAAAAAGGGGTAGAAAATTACTTATAAAATAAGTTCAGGGGGGTAATAGGACCTTAGTATAGTATAAGTGTGTCTCTGGGATTTCGGGCATAGGTTGAGGGGGTACTTGTGCATTTTTCCTAACTAGTTTAATAGATATGATGATACGAAAACTAACCTCTTCGACCTGTTGGTCAACCTCCTTGATAGTTTTTCTTCATACAAAGTTAAGCAAGTAGATATGCTCCTCCTTTCAATCAACATTGTGTATTTCATGCAGAGTAGTGAATTTTGAAGCATTATTGCCTTTTTTTCTATTTCCATTAATTATCTTACAAAAATAGTAAGCAACATAAGGGACTAAAATTATTTATTGTGTCTATTCTTATCAAATCGAACAAGTTGAAGTGCCACCCTTTACATACCCAAGAAAAACTAAAATATGAGTCACCATATAATTCTGTCGTAATAAAGAATATTACATTTGTAATATACAGAAGATTATTTAAAAGCCTATAAATTAAGAATAAATATAAATCTGAATGGAAACACATCAGAGAAGAAAAATTGTTAATTTAACATTAAACATAAACTTGACTTTCCATAAGAATAAAAATTTAAAATAATTTAAATTTGACCTTCATGTAAATGATCTGAAAGAATTAGTTATTATTATTTATCCAGCAAAATGTTAATTTATTTTATGGAGCATAATGTTAACTTACAATTGTGTTTTTCAAAAATAATTTTAATCATCAAAATAATAGTTTATGCGACTTTTTTTTATTTTTTTTCAAATTATTCATATGCCGATAAAATTAAAATCAACACCCGTCTACTTAGAGAATTAATAAATATTGTCATCGTTCATGTCAGTATTGTTCTCCCATTTGGTTTGGAGTCACTAAAATGAGGGTTTGAAATAAATAAGAAAACCAATTAGTGACGGATTTATGATTTTAATTTGATAAGTTTGATAAATCTTTAATATTTTTAGCATTGAATTCATCATACTTTTAAGATTCTGAGTTGAAATTTAATTGTTGTTGAAACTTCTGTCATTTCTTACATACAAATTTATACTCCAGATAAAAGATGTTGAGTTTTGTGCTATTGCGCAACTAATATTTTACTGAATTTTGCAAGGTACATGGAAACAAAAATGGAAAAAAGGTTATACCATTAAATATAATGTGATAATTGATGACAATTTTAAAATCGCAATCCATTTGTTTTTTGGTAAAAATAGTTAGCATATCTTTACGTATGTGGGTTTATTTAATTTCTCATGAAATATAATAGTAGATCCAACCAAAAAAATAATTATAGGATTTACATGATAACAACTAAATTTGAAAATAAGTATTAATGAAATAGCACTACAATATTAAGATATATAATTATAGGCATAAGTAAAGTTACTCCTTCAAAAGAGAGTAAGAGGCTAAAACTATTTTCTTTTAATTTAACACTAAGATGAAACATTGGAATCTCATTGAAAGCTTCTAGAAGAACTTTACTCTTCCTCAATAATTATTTTTGTACACTCGATAGCATTTATATCATTTAATATACATACATATATATATATATATATATATATATATATATATATATAAAAGATGTACGTGATACACAATGTTAACTTTAATATATATATGATGAGATAAAAAATAACCTCTTCAACCTGTTTGTCAACCGCTTTCGATAGTTTTTCTTATTTAAAAGTTAAACAAGTAGATATACTCCTCTTTTCAATCAACACTGTGTATCTCATGCAGAGTAATTAATGTTGAAGCATACATGCCTTCTTTTCTATTTCTTTTAACTCTCTAAAAACAAAATAGTAAGCAACATAAGAAAAATTCATGAAGAATGTAAAATAAATAAAATTTGACATAGAAATACTTTAGCCATCCATAAAAAATACGTGTTATGTGATTGTAAAAAAATTTACTATATTTAATAATATATACATATATAACTTTTTGATGCAGTATTGATAGATGTTATTATTAGTTATGAGCAGGACGAGGACCGAATATAAAAAAAGAAACTTACTTGATAAGTGCCACCCGTCTTTTGAATTCTCTAAAAATGGTAAGTTATATAAAAAAAAATCCATGAACATATGAAATAAATAAGAGTAACTTATATACACTAATAATGTAAGGAAAAACTAACTTGATGACAAGTTCATGTAGTGATCTAAACCTCCTTCTTGAAGGAGCCATTGAAACAAAAGAGAAAATTAAGAATCAAAGTGGTGTTTGTCTTCTTATTATTCATATGACTTGGTTCTAATGAGAGGATAAATCCCTTTAAAATAAATAAAATCTGACATAGAAATTTTAGCTATATATTAATTTGCAGAAGATCTAAATTAAATTTATACAAGGAAACCTAACCATTTCCTATCTGGTATCCATAAAGTAGATGTTAAAACTAAATAAGACCATGTGACACTAACAACCATAAAAGGGGTCACTAAAAACCATTAAAGGGGACACTAACTTCAGAAAGTTGAGAAAACAAAATTGACTAAGTCTAGCTAGAAAATAGAAAACACTAAACTGAAATAAGTAAAAATAGTAAAAATAATAAGCTGGAAAAAATGTCAATTGTCTACACTCCTCCTTGTAATTTTGGCGGCAAACACCACTTATATGCCTCAGATCTTCAAACCTTCCTATGACAATAACATAGTGAAAGTGTTAGTTAGTTGGTTCTCAGATGAACAATGAATAAGCGAAACTTCATTGGATTGTTGGAATTCTCAATTAAAATGAAACTTGATCTTGATATGCTTAGTTCGACTATGAAACACAAGATTTTTTTAGATTGAAACTGCAGAACTGTTGTCACATGACCTTGGTAGCTTCTCTGTGTTCATGTTCCAAGTCCTTCAACATCTTTCTTAGCCACATAGCTTGATTCACAACAGATGCAACAACTATGTACTCAGCTTCTGGTGTTGATTGAGCTGTAGTTTCGTATTTCCTAGAGCTCCAACTAAAACAACTTGCCTAAATAATAAAGATATCTAGAGGTGCTTCTGCATCATCTACTTCACTACCCCAATCACTATTAGAATACTCGATCAGGTTCATAGTTACTTTGGCAGGTGTTGGGAATAAAGTTCCAAACTTAGTGAGTGTCTTTAGGCGGATGCGAAAACCTAGAGTGAAAACTTACAACAAATAGAATGCCAGGTCTGCTTGTGGTTAGATATAGAAGACTTCCAATTAAGCTTTTATACACACTATCATCCACTCTTTTGGAATTCTCATCCTTGCCAATTTTCGCACCAGTAGAGATTAGAGTACTCACATGTTTGCAGTCCTGCATTCCCAACCTGTTTAGAATATCTGAAATGTATTTCTGCTGACATATGAAAATTACATCATTGTACTGCAACACTTCCATGCCAATAAAGTACTTCATGACTCCAAGATTAGTCATTTCAAATATTTTCTCCATTTCATCCTTGAACCTTTGGATTATTTCAATTTTAATTCTGTCCACATAAATTTAGAAAATTAAAGACTCACATGCAGTGAATTTCACATACAAAGTAGCTTCACTTTGACTTCTACTAAATCCAAGTTAGATTAGAGGATTGTCAATCTTCTCATACCACGCCCTTGGGGTTTTGTTTTAGTCTATCCAATGCCTTTGTTAAGCTATAAACTTTATCCTCTTTTCCATGAATCGAGAAACCATCAAGTTGCTCTATATAGATCTCTTTAGCAAGCAACCATTCAAAAAATCCTATTTGACATCAAGTAAATGAATCTTCCAGGAACTATGAGATGCAAATGCAAGAATAAGCTTGATTGTGGCATACCTTGCTACTGGAGCAAATGTTTCCTATAATCAATACCATTTTGTTTTGTGTATCCTTTCACCACCAATCTTGTCTTATGATTGCAAATCGATCCATCATTTTTGAGTTTTGTCTTGAAATCTAATTTACACTAATCACCTTGCCATTTCTATGTCTGTCAACAAGTTGCGAGGTTTCGTTCTTCTCGATCATGCCTAGTTCATCTTGTATAGATCTCCTCCATGCATGAGAGTCTTGTTCTTCAGCATAGATAGTTGGTTCAGAGTAACCAAGTTATAGTGCTGATAGACATCTTATAAGGACCAATTTTTCCCTTATTAATACATCATCCACTAGTCCATCTTCTGAAAGTTGAGGTTGCTCTTTCAAAATAAATCAAAATAAGAGGTACTCAGATTTTCCAATACCAACCATTTTCTCCATCAAACTTCACTTCTCGGTTGAGAATTATTTTTATGATTTCAAACAGAAAACCCTATAACCTTTGGATGAACTATAGCCCATAAATATGCCTTTTATAAGCCTTTTAGTCTAGCTTATTCCTCTTTATTTCTAGAACTCGATAATAACAAATACACCCAAAAATTCTGAGATGGTGTACTGATGGTTAATTCCCAAACCAAGCTTTATATGGAGTCATGTCCTGCAAGACCTTGGTAGGTAATCTGTTCAGCAAATATACAGAGGTACTGACTACCTCTGCTCAAAATTGATTTGGGATCTTTCTATCGAGGAAAAAACATCTGACCATCTCCATTATTGTCTTGTTCATCCTTTCAGACATGCCATTTTGTTTTGGAGAGTATGGTAATCTCAATTGGCGTTCAATACCTGTACTATTACAAAACTCCACAAACTAAGAAAAAGTATATTCTCTTTCATTGTCTGACTTTGAGGCCTTAATACTAAGATGACATTGAATTTCTACTAAAGCTTTAAATTGTTAAAAACATCAAAGGCTTCACTCTTCAATGTTACGAAATAAAATAAACACATTCGGGTGTAGTCATCAATAAAGAGGAACAAGTATTTGTTACCACTCAATGAATCTATTTTCATTAGGCCGCAAATATCCCACTTAATGAGCTGAAGTTTCTGGTATGCTCTGCATACTTTATTTGCTTGAATTGACAATTTTGTTTGCTTTCCCTGTTGGCAACTTTCACGAACTTGAGCATTAGAACGAAATTCAGGCATATTTTCCTCTAGCTCATTCTTTTTCATCTCTGCAATGCTTCTCAAATTGAAGTGACCAAACCTTTTCTGTCATAGGCTTGTACATGTTTATGAATTAATAGTGTAAGCATGCTCATTTATTTTCTTCCAATTAACTAAAAACATTTTGTTGCTCATCTTGACATAAAAGAATTCTACTCCAGAAGGGTAAAACACAACACATTCATGATTCCTAAAGTACAAAGAATAATTATTTTCAAGCATTTGTCCATCACTCAACAAATTTTGACTCATACCATGTGTGTACAAAATACCCGGAATAGTTTTGATACCTGATATTGTTGAGATAGAAATTGTACCTCTGCCTTTGACTTCTATTGCCTCACGTTTCCACTGATATTTTAGATTTGTAAGTATCATCGAGGAATTTGAACATTTCAGCAATCATTGCACAACAACTACTATCAAGAAGCCATGAATCAGAGGATACATTGATTGAAAAGTATGAAACTGCAAAGAGTTGCTCCTCATGTGCATCTACAACTTCTGCTACTTCTGCTTGCACCAGAGGCCTTTGCTCTTGATTTGCAGACCTTGGATATGTGCCGCGTTTGTTTACAATTTTCGCATATAGCATCGACTCTCCACCATCAATACATCTCCATATGTGTAGTTCTTTTACAATGTTTGCACGGAGGAAACTTCTGCTTCACATCTCCACTATTGTTTCCTCCATCATACTTGTCCTTATTATTTTGGTTGACCTGTTGCTTTCCTTTACCAAATATGTGTTTTTGCAAAGAGAAAACTCCTTCAATGAACTTGTCCGGTCTCAGTCCTCCTTTACTCTTGTTCTTGAAGAGAACCCATTAGTTCACCTAATGAATGTTTTCCTAGGTATTTGGATTCTTCAAGAGAGGAAATCTTAGACCCAGAGCTCTCAGCAAGTATCACAAGAACTTTATCCACAATTAATTTGTCTATAAATTCTTTACGGAGAAGTCTAATTTGTTAACAATTAAGGAGATTCAATTTACTAATTGTTTCCTCCTCCTGCATATTCAAGCACTCGAATTCTCTTTTCAAGTTCAACACTTGCATTTGACTTGTTCTATTGCTGCCTTGATATTCTTCCTTGATTTCAACCTATCCAAGCCTTTTTTTATTGTTTTGCAAGGCATGATTCAGTATAACACAAAATCTGCCACAACATTATGGATAAGAGACTTGGCTTTAGATTTCTTTGTCTTCTCTTCGTTGTTGGATTTGATTTGAACCAAGGTAGGATTTGCTGGTAGAATAGCAAGTGGTTTATCTTCCATCACAGTTTTCCAAAGTTCATAGGCTTACAGAAAAGCTTGCAACTTCACAAACTAGATTTGATAATTTCACCGGTGAAAGTGAATGGTGGATTTAAAGTTTGGTTGTTGGTGAGATTTGTATTGTAGGTTAGAACTTTTTCATCCTGTAAGATCAACTAGAAGTTCTGATACCACTATTAGAACAAAAATACTCAAGAAATTGATTTGACGAATAAAAATAGAGTGAACTTAAGAAATTCCAGCTACATATTAATTTGCAGAAGATCTGAAACTTTTTTATACAAGGAAAACCTTAAGCATTAACTATCTAGTAGCCACATAGAAAGTGAATGCTAAAAATAAATAAGAATATGTACTACTAACAACCATAAAAGGGGCCACTAACAGCAATTAAAGGGGACACTAACTTTAGAAAGTTGAGCAACTAAAGTTGACTTAGTCTAGCTAGAAAATATAAAGCATAAAACTGAAATAAGTAAAAACAATAAAAATAGTAAGCATGAAAAAAGGTCAATTGTCTAACAATTGGAAGGTGTCAAGTGCTAAAGTTGCAGATCCAATTCAATTGACTGTGACCCCCTTTGTGAGGAACCACCCGTTCTCTCAAAGTTACCCGGCTATATTGCTGAGTTCCTTAGAGAGAATTGTCTCGTGCCACTAGGTATTATTTACCTACTCACCTATGTCAGTGGTACAAGTACCCTCTTGCTCAAAGTCGTTCGAGCTTTTTTTGAGAATATGGTATGGGTTATTTCGGCGCCTCTATGCCTGATATAGTAGCTTTTGGTGGAATTTTCACATACCATGATGGTAATATGAATGTGATCTTCCTCTCTTATTTTCGCATCAACAATATTGTAGAAATAAACCTCTTGATTATCACAAACGTTATAACGGACAATGCTAAGGTCAGTGTTTCCAAATCAGGCATTGTTATAGAGAAACTAATTGTACAGCTGAGTGCCTTGCTAGTTTTGGTTCAAAGTATACGAGATTAGCTTCGTCCAGATAAGATGGATATTAGTATAGTAAGTTCTGTGATATTAATGTTTCGTTAGCAACTGCCGCATAATTCCTCACCGTATGCACAGGCTTGAAAAACATACAAAAATTTTACCTTATGAAGGAAAAACAAGTTTGGTAAGTACTGTAAGACATAATTAAACTACAACACTTAATGCTTCTGGCACTAAGTTCTAGCAGTATTAGTCTTTCTCAATCTATCATAACCACCTTGAACATGATATCTATCAGGTAGGAAAATTAGAAAGGGTTGTTTTACTGGAAGATCTATTCTGCTATCCTAAAGTAAACCTCCACGTTCAACCAGGTAAAAATATGAAAATGACCCCTTGGAATTAAGAGCTTGATCATTACATTTCACAAACAAACTGTTTTACAAAATTTATCATATGTCAGATTAACCTGCTAGAGCAACATACTACGAATCCTAAGAAGCTATCAGGTATATACCAATTTCAAGGCAAATTCAATGATACACTTTAATCCATTCCCACCATGGTTAATGGTAAGCGCTCGTAGTGACAGGGAACCTAAACCAGAGATGTCATGCTACAATGACAAGACATTCTAACACAACAAACATGGAAATGAAAAATGCATTGAATTTAGATCCCTCATCATCACACTAGCATGCGAATCTCCTGCGAATCTTTGTCTGCAGTTCCATGCTTCCGAGTATTTTAGGAAAAAGTTCTAAACTAGCGTACACATGTAGAGTAACATATTTAAGGGAACTGATGCACAGAGGAAACCTCTTAAGCAATTTACAATTAGTTAATATTATTTCACAGAGATTTTTGAGAAATCCCAGGGACTGATGAATCTCTTCAAGATTGTTCGCAGCCTTACCTTGTATTTGTGCAAGAGGTTGTTTCCACGACATGAACGCATGACGTCCTTACCAAATGGAAACAACTTCAGTAGTAACGCTAAAGTCCACACGCGCGCACACACGCACACACCATGGAGGTGGATTAAAAGAATTAGTTTTCTTTACTTCAAAAGTATGAATCCAACTTTCATACTTTCAATAATAACTTTCATAATAACATGCTTTGGATGTTTAAAAGAAAATTTTTGCAAAAATTGATAACATGTAGAAAAAAAAATAGAGTTACCATCAAATACTTTGTAGCTTGTATACAAGTCTTATCGTATTTGATCCTTCGATTTGGAAGCTTCCACTTATCCAAATTATAGTTGCTGGAGATTCTAATTAATGGAGATAAAGCCAGGGTATGTTAATTTTGTTTCCTTCTTTGAAGCACATCCACTACTTGATTGGCCTGATCTGTAACAGAGAAATATCTCTATTGTTGGGAATAGATAACCTCATAACAGCTTTCAAGTTACATATAAATATCCAACGACTTTTTTCTCCTTAAATAAAGATGGATTAAATTTCATCTATGATAAAAAGGGCATTGGTGTCAAATGAGTGTATAGAATCGAATTTGGTG
>NC_028645.1:58885062-58896032 GCF_001406875.1 Solanum pennellii | reverse complement strand
GTTATGTATTTCTAAATCCTTGGTCCGGCATCTAGAAAATTTCACTCCGCACCTTTATCCGGCGACGTGTGTTGCTTTACTAACCTTTACCTTTACCTCATATTAAGCACTGTATTCGATATTTGACTAAGTTATTACCTCGTACCAATCAACACTAGCCTATTAGATAGTATACACTAAATCTATGTTGATAATTCTTTTCCTATTATCTACCTCCTTGGTCCGACAAGTATCATTAAGGCGACTTTTAACATTGGCCATCCGTTAAAAAGACGTCTAAGCGAAAGAATTATCAATACATGCAAGACACTATTCTAGAATTGTTATTTTAGTTATATTTCACCTCATTATTCACCCATGGTTTCCACAACCCTAGTTATGGATTTTAGTTACCCATAGTCATAATCACAATATTCATATATGTAATATAAGAATTCATGCACTTACTACTATGAGAAAGAATAAAATCCAGAATTTCACTTGATTAATCAACAAACGCACCAACAATCAATTCCAGAAAAAGTGTCTCAATTAGTGAAATTAATCGATGACTAAAGATCTAATAACAAATAGTCTACTAACAAAGAGTATAACCACAAAAATGTGGTTTTTCAAACTATTTATAAAAAACAAAAACATAATAAAAGAAGCACTCTAATTGCTGAAAATCTGTCAAAACGCGTCCGAGTTGACGGACCTCGTGACGGGCCGTCGTGGTCACGATGGACCGTCATGGCCTCCGTCATCCTATACTTTACAAATTCTTCTGCTGATTTCTTCATTACCCTCAACTAACAAGTATGACGGACCGTTCAAAACACGACGGTCTGTCGAGGGTCTCCGTTCCATAACACTTAAACTTCTTGTAATTTGGGTACAGGAACTACTCTCTGATCATCATGACGAACCAGCAGGACGGACCGTCGTGGCTATGACGGTACGTCATGAACTTCCATAATCCCACACTTAGGTCAGACTTCCCCATCTTCCTTCAGCAGCTTCACTACGATGCCACCTACGGACCGTCACAGGCTCGACGGACCGTCATAAGATCCGTAGGTGGTAACTTTTCTGCATTTCTTACTCAAAATTTCCGCATTGATCTTTAGACAGATTTCTTGCAAATTAAGAGTAACATACATAAAAATCAATACAAAAAGGTTTTTGGACATACATTAAACTTAAGGAAAAAGAATTAAAAATACCGTGAAACCACAGTGTATCATAGTCCAACCCGCTCAACACTTACTCATGTTTCTGAAGCCAACCTTTTAGATGGGCTGAAGTATATTGATCAAAATGAGTTAGAATAGTCCAATCAGTCTGGACCATCACAAAATGAGCATATATAGTAGAAAGGTTTAGATCTATAAGAGATGGAAATAATTTTGGTGGAACAAGGCAAGGTGATTTAACCATGGTTTCTCTATTTCTGTTCAATGTAGCAGTAGCAATATCGCTAAATGAAGCTAGTGCAGGCAGAGTTTGAAAAAAAAATGTAAAGAAATGAAATGATATATCTAGAATGATTGTTCCTTAGAAAAAAATGTGGAAACATTCTAGAAGGGATAGTTCTAGAATTAAGTAGTTGGAGGAACATGCTAGAGTATAATACTACATATCCTCCGCTAGTCCTACCATCAATCAACCTATCAATAGAGGTGACCATTTGAGTTCTAGCAAAGAAAGTATGAAAAATCTATTGCCACTACATGCCTCTTTTGTTGTAGTGCGAGTGGTCGTCTAAGCCATAATTTCATCTCTTTTAAGACACAGGAGAAGGGACCAAACATGTCCCATATATGCTACAGAGATGACACTGTTGATCCTTAAAACTCAATTTCCTTGCTTGAACTTAAGAAGTAACTTGAAGGAATTATGTGCTAAAGTTGCACAACCAATTCAATTCTTATTATAAGATAGAATAAACCTAAGCAGTCATTCGGGCCTAGTCATTGAGACCCCTTTCTGAGGAAGCACCCCTTTTTTCAAAGTTACTGGGCTACATTGTTGAGTTCCTTAGAGAGAGTTGTCTCGCGCCCTTAGGTATTCTCTAGCTATTCACCTGTGTTGGTTTCAGGTACAGGTACCCTCTTGGTCATAGTTGTTCGACCTTTTTCTAAGAGTATGACATGTTAGTATTTTTGTTAATGATGATGTGGTCTGTATTATATGGGCCCATTATCCCACTTCATGGACCCATTATCCAACTAATGGGAAGGTAGTTAACTAACCATTATCCCATTAATGGAAAGGTAGTTAACTATTCATTATCCACTAATGGGATAATGGTTAACTACTCATTATCCCACTACATGGATCCATTATCCTACTACTCCAGCAGTTGGTAACTTCCCATAACCTCTGTTCTTGATGAAACTACAGTTATAAATATGTCATTTGGTTCAAAAGTTCCTAAGCACATTACTTCAAAAAACTCCATACCATCAAAGAGTGTGGTTTCGAGTGGTTAGAAGATATTTGAAGAAAAGAAGAATTATAAACTCTAACAATATCACTAGCAATGGATGGAGGCATGTCGATTAGTTTTTATTTCCGCTGCATCATTGTTCAACAATATCTTACATTTGGTATCAGAGCCGTTGAATTTCCTATTCTTTGTTAATTTTCAAAATTCAAAAATCCCTCAAAATGGTTCTTTAAAATTCAGAACTTGTTTTGAAACTTTTGAAAACATTTTCGAATAATAAAAAGCAAAGAGATTGTTGTTTTGTTGCATTATGTTCAACAATAATTCTTGTATATGATTTTTAATTAATATTTAGTGATTCATATAATTTTAATTGATTGAGATTTAGCCACAACAATCTTAATGAAATGATATTATATATAATATTTTGGATCATTTAACGAAATAAATGTGTAAGTGATCTAGAATTTATTTGGTTAAAGTTTAGCCACAACATATTTAATTGAATAAAATTTCAAAAGTTAAGGATCACATAAAGAAGGTTTTAGAAATTAGAATTGTAATTAACAATGCATGATATGATTACTTAATTTCTTTATTATTAAGTTGCATAATTAATTAAGATGAAATATTAAATACTTTTCATAATTATCCACATGAATTATGAATGAGAGCTTAATAGTTTTGTCATAAAGATAGAATATCATGCTATTAAATTGATAATTTTATCATAAATATGAATTTAATTGAATTTAAAATTTAACTCACAGACAATTTTTATGTCAGTAGATTCAACTTTGTATTACTTGCCTCAAATTTATGTGAAGTATGTATGTTTGTTGTAGTTATGCAAAATGTAATTTTCTTTGATATTTGTGATATTCCGAAACTAAATGGTGAGAACTATAAGATTTGAAAGGAGAGAACCCTCCGCCACTTAAGGTGCATGGAAATTGATTATTCTATCAGGAAAGACGAGCCACCTATTAAGGAAATCAACACTCAAGATGAGATTTTTGTTCATGAACAATGGGAACGCTCTAACCGGTTGAGTGTTATGTTCATTAAGACCAAAATCTCTGCTGGTATTCGTCGTTCTATCGAACAACATAACAATATCAAGGAATTATTGAAGGCTATTAAATGAACATTTTGAGACTTCAGATAAGGCACTTGTCAGCACCTTAATTATGAAATTCTCATCAATGCGGCTCACTTGTGTGAGAAATGTGCGTAAGCACATTATGAAAATGCGAGACTGAGCAGCTCAAATAAAGATTCTTGAAGTTGAAATGGCTGAAACTTTTCTTTTGCACTATATCCTGAATACTCTACCTGCACAGTATGGTCCCTTTATTATCTCTTATAACAGACATAAAGATAAATGGTCTATTGATTAACTCATGGTCATGTGTGTTCAAGAGGAAGGTAGACTGCTGATGGAAATAGGAGAAAGTGCATTCATAACTACTCAAGGAAAGAAGACCAATCAAACCAACAATAGGTCTAAAGGAAAGGAACCACTTGAAACAAACATAAAAAAGGAAACCAAGTGTCACTTCTGTAGAAAGAAGGGGCACGTAAGGCAGGATTGTGTCAAATTTCAACAATGACTTGTTAAGAGAGGTACTTCTACGTGTCTTATTTGTTATAATGCCAATATGATTGGTGTTAATCGTGACACGTGGTGGATTGATTCTGCTTCTACAATCAATATTATAAATTCCTTGTAGGATTTGAGAAACCTGCAGAAGCCACTAGGAGCTGAGCGAATCATCTATTCCTGAAACAAGATGCATTCGCATGTGGAAGCTATTGTGACATGCAATTTAGTTCTTAGTAGTGGTTTTATTTTAGAGTTGGAAAAGACTTTTTGTATTTCTATGTTTTCTACGAATTTAATTTTTGTATCTAGACTTGTACCTTTGGGATATTCCTTCTTTCTAGAAGGTGATTCCAAACTATTTTATAAATCTAAACTTATTGGATATGGAACATTATATAATGGTCTTTTCTCTCTTAATTTACAAAATGATTCCACTTAAACTTTTATGCACATATGAACTGGCACTAAAAGATGTGTTATAAATGAAGATTGCTCTATCTCATGACATAGGAGATTGGACATAACTCCATCAATAAGATTAAGAGATTTGTAATTATGGAGTACTTAGTACTTCAAATTTTACTGATTTTGATACTTGTAAGGACTGCATAGAGGCAAACAGAACAACAAGTCAAATAAAGGTGCCAAAAGGAGTTCAACCATATAAGAAATCATACATTCAGATATATTTTGTCCAGACATGGACACATATGGTCAAAAATACTTTATCATTTTTATAGATTATTACTCACGATATATGTTCACTACATGCTTCATAATAAAATAGAAGCAATAGCATCCTTTAAAGTTTTCAAGGTTGAAGTAGAGAAACAATGTCAAAAATAAGTGGTGAGTATTTTGGTAGATATACAAAAGATGGAAAAGCACAAGGTCCGTTTGCGAAGTTCTTCAACAAAATGGGATTGTTGCCCAATATATTATGCATGGTTCTCCTGTTCATAACGGTGTAGCAGAAAGAAGAAATCGAACATTATCACATGGTTCATAGTATGTTATGTAGCTCTAAGCTACCTAAGTCCTTGTGGGTTGAATCTCTTAAGCCAGTAGCGTATATATTAAACCGAGTTCCAACCAAGGCAGTTCCAAAGACGCCTTTTCAGTTATTCAAAGTTTGGAAATCTAGTTAGACACATTTACCTGTATGGGGATGCCATCTGAAGTTAGAATTTACAACTCATAAGAAAAGAAGCTGGATCCTAGGATCATTGGTGGATTTTTCATTGGATATGACAAAAGGTCTAAAGGACAGATTCTACTGTCCATCTAGCAGTATAAGGATTGTGGAATCAAGACATGCAAAATTTCTTGAAAATAACTTAATTAGTGAGAGTGATCAACTTTAGAATACAACTTCTATAAGAGATCAACCTTCCGTTTCAAGTCAAAATTTGATTTTTGTACATAATACCCCTCAAGTTCAATCGGGTGTTGAGAAACCAATCAATGAGATTACACAAGCTGTTGAAAACATGCATATAGATCATGTTGTTCAAGTAATTCCTGAAATTATTGAACAACCAGTTGAACAACATAATCCACAGGAAAATGTTGGTGCAACATTGAGAAGATCTACTAGAAAAAGAAAATCAACAATTCCTAGTGACTTTGTTGTATATTTGCAAGAAACTGACTATGGAGTTGAAAATGATCCTAATTCTACTTTACAAGCCATGAATTCTAAAGAGTCTGAATTGTGGTACAATGCAATGAAAAAAAAGATGAATTCTATGTAAAGTCACAAGGTCTGGGATCTTATCGATTTTCCTAGTGGTGTTAAACCCATTGGATGTAAATGGATTTTTAATATTAAAAAGGACTCATCAGGCAACATAGAAAGATATAAAGCAAGACTAGTTGCTAAAGGATTCACTCAAAAGAAATGAATTGATTACATAGTGACACTTTAGAGACATTTTCTCCTAAGTCTAAAAAAGGATTCCTTGTGCATAATATTGGCATTAGTAGCACACTTTAACTTATAATTGCAATATATCGATGTGAAAACTGCATTTCTCAATGGTGATCTAGAGGAAGAGGTTTATATGAAACAAGCTGAAGGATTCTCCTCTAGTAATGGTGAACACTTCGTATGCAAGTTAAAGAAATCAATATATGGACTAAAACAAGATTCCCGTCAATGGTATTTGAAATTTCATAATGTTATCTCTTCATTCGACTTTGTTGAGAACATTATAGATCAATGTATATACCATAAGATCAGTGTGAGTAAAATATGTTTCTATATGTGGATGATATATTACTTGCATTAAATGATAATGGAATGATACATTAAGTGAAACAATTTATCTCTAAAAGTTTTGATATGAAAGGCATGGGTGATGCATCTTATGTTATTGGTATGAAAATTAATCGAGATAGACATCAATGTACCGTAGGTTTATCTCAGTAATCCTATATCAATAAAATTTTAGAGAGGTTTCAAATGAAAGATTGTTCACCAAGTGTAGCTCCTATCCTGAGAGGTGACAAGTTCAACTTGAATCAGTGCCCGAAGAACGATCTTGAGAGGGAAAAAATTAAGGACATTCCTTACGCTTCTGCTGTTGGAAGCTTTATGTATTCTCTAGTTTGTACAAGACATGACATATCATTTGTTGTTGGAATGTTAGGAAGATATCAGAGTAATCCAGGTCTTGACCACTGGAGGGCTGCAAAGAAAGTCTTATGATATCTTCAAGGAACAACAGACTACATGCTTATGTACAAACGATCAGATGACTTGGAAGTCATTGTCTACTCTGATTCAGACATTGTTGTCTATGTTGATTCATGGAAATCAACTTCAGGATACATATTTATGTTACCCGGTAGAGCTCTATCTTGGAGAAGTTCAAAACAGACTCTAGTTACTACTTCTACTATGAAGGCTGCGTTCGTTTCTTGTTTCGAGGCTACCTCACATGGTGTATGGTTAAAGAGTTTTACTTCTGGGCTTAGAATCGTCGACTCTATACCTAAGCTATTAAGGTTATATTGTTAAAATTCAGTTGTTGTCTTTATGGCTAAGAATAATAAAAGTGGTAGTCGAAGAAAGCATATCGATATCAAATATCTAGCCATAAGAGAACTTGTTAAAGACAAGAAAGTGGTCATTGAACATGTTAACACTGAAGTAATGTTAGCTGATCTTTAACTAAAGGCATTCCCCCACAAACATTTAAGGATCATGTAGTCACAATGGGACTTAGTCCCATTATGTAAAATTACGTTGTAACAATGAATGTTTACGAAACTCTATTTATATGATATTTCTCGTTAACTGTGTGCACATTCAGTTTTTATCTTCAGAAATTTCACTTAAGTATGGACCTCGAATAAAAATTGAGTTTATTCATTAATTTAATGGGTTAAATTTTAGAGATTTAGTGCATTGTGATACATGGAAGATACGACTCTCTGCAAGAGAAATTATGTCCATGATTCGTGTATTATATTTCATTAATGGGATTAGAATATATGGATCAAGTGGGAGAATTTTGGCATTTTTGTTGATGTTGATATGGCCGTATTACATAGGTCCATTATCCCACTTTATGGACCCATTATCCCACTAATGGGAAGGTAGTTAACTACCCATTATCCCATTAATTGAAAGGTAGTAAACTACCCATTATCCAACTAATGGGAAATTGGTTAATTACTCATAATACCACTAATGGGATAATGGTCAACAACACATATTTCACAATTTTGAGATTTTCACAAGTCACAAAGAAGGGAATGCATCATCTTTCGAAACCATCAATTGTCTAAGTTTCAAGATCTTCAAAACAAACAACATGAAATTAAACAATAAAAAATCAGAGCAACCCAAGGTTGCTTTGATTTTAAAAATTATGTTGCTCAAAAGGTAATGAACAGAAGCCACTACCTCCATTTGTTCCGAGGAGAGGCGGCCATCAAGACTTATGATGATACCTAAGGGCAAAACGGAAACTTTTGTTGTATCACCTCCATTGACAATTAGAGTAACCCTTGGTAACTCTATGGGTGCATAGACTAAAAATGCTCCCATACTATCACTGCTTGTCTCTTGGAGCACTAGCATTTCCNCTTTTACATTCAAGGCTGCATATACATTGCAACAATTTNTACATTGCAACAATTTAAAAAATGTTAGTGGAAATACAAAAAGAGATAATGTGAAGAAGATTTTCAAATTATCAGTGTTTACAAATTAAATTTAAGAAAAAATAGTCTTTGTTTTTCTGTGTGTTTTTATCGTTAATTGACTCAATTTCAAAAGTGAAACTGCACCATAGAAAATGTCTTTTGATTCAATAATCAAAGATTAAGGATGAAAAGATACAAGTTAGAAACAGTGGTTTTTCTACAGATGAAAAAAAGAAGAATCCAATCATAAATAATATTATTTGATTCTTGAAAAATGTCATTTTTACCGAATAATTTAAGCATAAACTAGAAAACTATAAAATAATAAATATGAAAAACACCTGAACGATTGTAATACTATTTTCTGGAAGAGTTCCTATTAGTACTCGAGCTAACTCAATCACATTATTCCCACAAGTCAAAATATGCTACTTATAAAAAATCAAACGATAAATAATATCATAAAATAATTGTTAAAACTTAGTTCGTGAGATGAGAATTGTTTATAATAATATGTAAAATTAATGCCAAGGCTAGAAAACATGTAGATAATATAAAATGGAAACACAATATTTGCAAATCAATCAAATTCAAGACTTCAACATATTGTTTTACAAAATTCTTAACGTTAAATTCATTCTATATTTTATTTAAAAGTTATGATTTTTATGGAAATATTTGAGAGTTTCACATAAAAACGTATTCAAGGATTGAAAAAGTCAAATTTTGAGTATTTTTAGGGGTCCTTTGTTTAACAGTTATATAGGGATTAAAAGTGTAATTTTATTTTATTTTTCCAGATGATTGGCTAATTTCACTAAAAATTGAATATCCAATGCAAAGATATATACAATCATACCTATTTATTATTATTATCATTATTATTATAACAATCATTTCTTATAACAATATTTCACCTAAAATATACTTGCAGAGCAATGAATGTTGAAGCATATGTGCCTCATTTTCTATTTCCTTCAATACTCTTATAAAAATAGTAAGCAACATACGAAAAATTCATGAAGAATTTAAAATAAATAAAATTTGACATAGAAATAGTTTAACCATATATAAAAAAATAAGTGTTTTGTAATAGTGAAAATAAGATAACCTATATTATAATATACACATAAAAATAACTTTGGAGAAGGGCCTAAAATACCTTCGAAGTATTGAAAATGGTATACAATTACCCCTCATCAATCAATTGGGTCAAAAATACCCTCCTTACCCACCTATTGGATCACAAATACCCTCTCCATCAACATTTGGGTCCAATTTTAGCCACTTCATTAATGGAACACCATTTAAAATAATTAAATAAACCTTTAAATTACTTGGTGCTCAACCATTGGTTGCAATTTCATTATTTAATATAATTTTAAACCCACCCATTTTTAATTAAACCCGCCCAAATACATATTAAACCCGCCTGTCCCAATACAAAATTGAATTCTTTTTGTATCGGGTCAGGCACATAGTAGCTTACTCAATTGAATAATTTCATGCGCACAGTTCTTTACTTGCTATTGTCATAAGGACTTGTTTCAGCCATGCCCGGTATGGCATAGAAGATTTCTAGCTTTTTCTAAGAAAATTCGTACAATCACCTCAAGAAACATCCTTACCTCTGCCAAAAAATTCAAGCCCCTAAGATAGATAGGGTGGGCGAGTGCGGCCATGAGAGAGTTGAGAAGCCGAAAGTGCTCATAAAGCTGGAATTTGATAGTCTCTCCAAATACTTGTTGAGACAAATTGGCTTCTTTTTGTATTGGGGCGGACGGTTTTAATAAATATTCGGACGGGTTTAGTTAAAATGGGTGGGTTTAAAATTATATTGAATAATTAAATTGCAACCAATGGTTGATCACTACGTAATTAAAAGAGTTATTTTAATTATTTAATTATATTAAATGTTTCTCCATTAATGAAATGACTAAAATTGGACCTAAAGGTGGATGGGAGGGTATTTGTGAGCCAACAGGTGGATGAGGAGTGTATTTTAGAGCCAATAGGTGGATGAGGGTAATTGTGAACCATTTTCAATAATTTGAGGGTATTTTAGGTCCTTTTCCGTAATAACTTTTAATGCAGATTTGATAAATGTTATTAGTTAAGAGCAGGATGAGGAGAGAAAATAAAAAAAAACTCACTTGATCAGTGCCTCATATCTCTCATATTCTTTACAAATGGTAAGCAACATTTAAAACATTTCATGAATATATAAAATAAATAAGATTTTAACTTATGTACACTAATAATGTAGAGAAAAATTCACTTGACAACAAGTTTTTGTTGTGAACTAAAACTCCTTCTTGAGGAAGCCATTGAAAAAAAGGAGAAAATTAAGAATTAAAATGGTGTTATTTATTGTTCATATTTTTCATATGACTTGGTTCTCATAAGAGGAAAAACTCTTTAAATAGATGAATCTCATGATGTACATAAACTAATGGTGAAGTTCTAGAAAATGATAAGATATCAATCAACTATGAAACTAGCCAATTTTAGTTTTAATTTCTTGCATATCTCAGGAATATGGTTTAAAAAAAAATTTTTGTTTCTTAATAATAAAAATTCAAGAAGAAAATGACAAGAAATCATTCAACTATGAAAATTAATAAATTAATAATATACATAAAATAGTCACGGTGAAATTAATGAATATGATTTTTTTTTGCATATCTCAGGAATATGGTAAAATAAATGATTTTGTAGTCCAAATGACATTATTTGATTAATTAAATATAACCTTTATATATATATATATATATATAT
>NC_028645.1:58880144-58883887 GCF_001406875.1 Solanum pennellii | reverse complement strand
ATATATATATATATATATATATATATATATATATTAACTACACATTTGTGAATATTGTCAAAATGTGTCCACTTCTATTTAAAAGTGATATATTCCAAGGAAAAATGACTTAAATACACATCTTATTTTATATTTATCGTTAAATTTATCTACCATTTCATTTCTTTTTCAAAAATCCCCTCTCGAACACATTACGCACCCTCTCGCTTATATATTCCTATACCCTCTCATTATATCCCTTCCCTCTCATACATCCTCCCGTATGTAATTAGATGTCGTATCCCTTCGCTAATACATCCCTCTCCGATCTCTCTCAAATATATCCATCCTTATGTATTCAAGTGTCCTATTCCTTCTCTAATAAATCCATATCCACTTGACGTATTCATCCCATGTCGGATACATTCCGCCCTTATGTATCTTGATGTCTTCTTATTTATCAAAAAATTCATAAATTTAAGAATTTTTATAATTTTATAAAGAGTAGGAAAATGATTTACTTACTCTTAGCACTATAATATTTATGTAAATTATACTTATTTTAAGGATTGTTTTGAAACATTGAAAAGTCTTGTCATATTCGATAAATTTAATAATAAATATATCATATAAATTAAGGCTAAATAATTAATTTGCACACGCAACTGTTAAATAAGTTAGCTCAAAATTTTTATTATTTAGAGAGAGCTCTCCATCGCTAAATAAATTCAATCAATGAATTCTAGTCATACCACTTCTTGCACGGTAATTTGAATAAAATGGGTACTTGATATATATATTTAATTGAAATTTTAAGCTTTGTGGGTGAATTAATTCTTTACTATATCAACAATGCACTCTATGATATAGCTAGAGGAATAATAATCATATATTTTTAAGCAAGAAATTGTAGTTTAAACATACATAGATGGTATTAGGTAAAATAAAAAACATATGAGACTAGAAATATTTATTGTGTCTATTATTATCAAATTGTACTATTGGAGTGCCACCTTATACACACCCAAGAAAAATTCAAATATGAGTTAAACATACAACTCTCGCTGAATAAAGAATATTATATTTGTAATATGCAGAGGACTATTAAAAGCCGATAAATTAAGAATAACTATATATCTGAATGGAACCACATCAGAGAAGAAAAATAGGTAATAAAACGTTAAACATAAATTAGACTTTCCGTAAGAATGACAATTTAAAATAATTTAAAATTTGACCTTTATGTTAATGATCTGAAAGAATTAATTTATTATTCTTTATCAAGCATAATGTTAAGTTATAATTGTTTTTTTAAAAATTAATTTTAATTATCAAAAGAATATTTTATGTTAATCTTTTTAATTTTATTTTAAATTATTTACATACAGATATAATGAAAATCAACACCCTTGTGCTTAGATATTTAATAAATATTGTCAGTGCTCGTGTCATTATGGTTTGGAGTTACTAAAAAGAGGGTTTGAAATAAGAAAGAAAAACAATTACTGACAAATTTATGATTTTAATATGATAAGTTCGATTAATCTTTACTATTTTTAGCAATGAACTCATCACACTTTTAAGATTCCGAGTTAAAATTTAATTGTTCTTGAACCTTTTATCATTTCTTACATACAAATTTATACTCCAAATAAAAAATGTTGAGTTTTACTCTATTTCGCAAGGTGCATAAAGACAAAAATGGAAAGAAGTTTATACCATTAAATATAATGTGATAATTGATGGTAAATTTTAATTCGTAATCCATTTGGTTTAGTGGTACAAATAGTTAGCATATATTGGTTTATTTGATTTTATTATAAAATATTATAGTGGATTGAACAATAAATTAATAAATAGAATAAACATGATAGCAATTAAATTTGGAAATAAGTATTTATTAAATAGCACTAGAAAATAAAGCTATATAATTTTAGGCAATACATTAGAATAATTAATCCATCAAAAGAGAGTAAGAGACTGTAACTATTTTTTTAATTTAAAACTAAGGTAATAACGTTGGAATCTCCTTGAAAGCTTCCAAGGTAACTTTACTCTTCATCAATCATTATTTTTGTATACTCGATAGCATTTAGTAACTCTTCGTTCAGGAAACAAAAAAAAGACAAAGAAAATGTGTTTATATATATAAGAAATTCGTTATACACAATGTTAAATCATATACATAG
Organism: Solanum pennellii; assembly: GCF_001406875.1. Lineage (NCBI taxonomy): Eukaryota > Viridiplantae > Streptophyta > Magnoliopsida > Solanales > Solanaceae > Solanum > Solanum pennellii. The sequence goes on along the minus strand of NC_028645.1, from coordinate 58,881,719 downwards.
ATAAAAGAGAATCTTATACCCGCCTATGTGGCGCCACCACAAATAAGAATTCCCTTTTAATTTATTTATTTTCATAACTAGTTTAATATATATGATGAGATGAAAACTAACCTCTTCGACCTGTTGGTCAACCTCCTTGATAGTTTTTCTTCATACAAAGTTAAGTAAGTAGATATACTCCTCCTTTCAATCAACATTGTGCATTTCATCCAGAGTAGTGAATTTCGAAGCATAATTGCCTTTTTTTCTATTTCCATTAATTATCTTACAAAAATAGTAAGCAACATAAGTAAATTAAATAAACATAGGTGATATTAGGTAAAAGAAAAAAATCATGGGACTAGAATTATTTATTGTGTCTATTCTTATCAAATCGAACAAGTGGAAGCGCCACCCTTTACATACCCAAGAAAAATTAAAATATGAGTCAACCATATAATTCTCTCGTAATAAAGAATATTACATTTGTAATATACAGAACATTATTTAAAAGCCTATAAATTAAGAATAACTATAAATCTGAATGGAAACACAACAGAGAAGAAAAATTGTTAATTCAACATTAAACATAAACTTGACTTCCCATAAGAATAAAAATTTAAAATAATTTATATTTGACCTTCATGTAAATGATATGAAAGAATTAAATATTATTATTTATCCAGCAAAATGTTAATTTATTTTATGGAGCATAATGTTAACTTAGAATTGTGTTTTTCAAAAATAATTTTAATCATCAAAATAATAGTTTATGCGAATTTTTTTAATTTTATTTCAAATTAATCATATGCCGATAAAATGAAAATCAACACCCGTCTACTTAGAGAATTAATAAATATTGTCATCGTTCATGTCATTATTGTTCTCCCATATGGCTTGGAGTCACTAAAAAGAGGGTTTGAAATAAATAAATAAACCAATTAGTGACGGATTTATGATTTTAATTTGATAAGTTTGATAAATCTTTAATATTTTTAGCATTGAATTCATCATACTTTAAAGATTCTGAGTTGAAGTTTAATTGTTGTTGAAACTTCTGTCATTTCTTACGTACAAATTTATACTCCAAATAAAAGATGTTGAGTTTTGTGCTATTGCGCAACTAATATTTTACTGAATTTTGCAAGGTGCATGGAAACAAAAATGGAAAAAAGTTGATACCATTAAATATAATGTGATAATTGATGACAATTTTATAATCGCAATCCATTTGTTTTTTGGTAAAAATAGTTAGCATATCTTTACTTATGTTGGTTTATTTAATTTCTCATGAAATATAATAGTAGATTCAACCAAAAAAATAATTATAGGATTTACATGATAACAATTAAATTTGAAAATAAAGTATTAATGAAATAGCACTACAATATTAAGATATATAATTATAGGCATAAGTAAAGTTACTCCTTCAAAAGAGAGTAAGAGGCTATAACTATTTTCTTTTAATTTAACACTAAGTTGAAACATTGAAATTTCATTGAAAGCTTCTAGAAGAACTTTACTCTTCCTCAATCATTATTTTTGTACACTCGATAGCATTTATATCATATACATACATACATACATACATATATA
>NC_028645.1:58850017-58880054 GCF_001406875.1 Solanum pennellii | reverse complement strand
TATATATATATATATATATATATATTTATATATACATGAGATAAAAACTAACTTTAATACATATGCAAGTTATACACAATGTTAACTTTAATATATATATGATGAGATAAAAACTAACCTCTTCAACCTGTTGGTCAACCTCCTTCCATAGTTTTTCTTATTTAAAAGTTAAACAAGTAGGTATACTTCTCTTTTCAATCAACATTGTGTATCTCATGCAGAGTAATGAATGTTGAAGCATACATGCATTCTTTTCTATTTCTTCTAACTCTCTAAAAACAAATAGTAAGCAACATAAGAAAAATTCTTGAAAAATGTAAAATAAATAAAATTTGACATTGAAATACTTTAGTCATTCATAAAAAATACATGTTCGGTGATTGTAAAAAAGTTAACTACATTTAATAATATATACATAAAAATAACTTTTTGATGCAGTATTGATGGATGTTATTATTAGTTATGAGCAGGACGAGGAGCGAATATAAAAAAACAAACTTACTTGATAAGTGCCACCCGTCTTTTGATTTCTCTAAAAATGGTAAGTAATATAAAAAAAATCCATGAACATATGAAATAAATAAGAGTAACTTATATACACTAATAATGTAAGGAAAAACTCACTTGATGACAAGTTCATGTAGTGATCTAAACCCCCTTCTTGAAGGAGCCATTGAAACAAAAGAGAAAATTAAGAATCAAAATGGTGTTTGTGTTCGTATTATTCATATGACTTGGTTCTAATGAGAGGATAAATCCCTTTAAAATAAATACATTTTTACATAGAAATTTTAGCTATATATTAATTTGCAGAAGATCTAAATTAAACTTATACAAGGAAACCTAACCATTTCCTATCTAGTAGCCATAAAGTAGATGTTAAAACTAAATAAGAACATGTGCCACTAACAACCATAAAAGGGGTCACTAAAAACCATTAAAGAGGACACTAACTTCAGAAAGTTGAGAAAAACAAAATTGACTAAGTCGATCTAGAAAATAGGAAACACTAAATTGAAATAAGTAAAAAACAGTAAAAATATTAAGCTGGAAAAACTGTCAATTGTCTAGACTCCTCCTTGACATTTTGGTGGCAAACACCACTTATTTGCCTCAGATCTTCAAGCCTTCCTATGACAATAACTTAGTGAAAGTGTTAGTTAGTTGGTTCTCAGATGAACAATGAACAAGCAAAACTTCATTGGATTGTTGAAATTCTCTATTAAAATGAAACTTGATCTTGATATGCTTAGTTCGACTATGAAACACAAGATTTTTTTAGATTGAAACTGCAGAACTGTTGTCACATGACCTTGGTAGCTTCTCTTTGTTCATGTTCCAAGTCCTTCAACATCTTTCTTAGCCACATAGCTTGATTCACAATAGATGCAACAACTATGTACTCAACTTCTGCTGTTGATTGAGCTGTAGTTTCTTATTTCCTAGAGCTCCAACTAAAACAACTTGCCCAAATAATAAAGATATCTAGAGGTGCTTCTAGATCATCTACTTCACTACCCCAATCACTATCAGAGTACTCGATTAGGTTCATAGTTACTTTGGCAGGTGTTGGGAAAAAAGTTCCAAACTTACTGTGTGTCTTTAGGCGAATGCGAAAACCTAGAGAGAAAACTTACAACAAATAGAATGCCAGGTCTGCTTGCGGTTAGATATAGAAGACTTCCAATTAAGCTTTTATACATACTATCATCCACTCTTTTGGAATCCTCATCGTTGCCAATTTTCGCAACAGTAGAGATTAGAGTACTCACATGTTTGCAGTCCTGCATTCCCATCCTGTTTAGAATATCTGAAATGTATTTCTGCTGACATATGAAAATTACATCATTGGACTGCAACACTTCCATGCCAAGAAAGTACTTCATGACTCCAAGATTAGTCATTTCAAATATTTTCTCCATTTCATCCTTGAACCTTTGAATTATTTCAATTTTAATTCTGTCACACGCATGTTATCCACATAAATTGAGAAAATTAAAGACTCACATGCAGTGAATTTCACATACAAAGTAGCTTCACTTTGAATTCTACTAAATCCAAGTTATATGAGATGATTGTCAATCTTCTCATACCACGCCCTTGGGGTTTTGTTTTAGTCTATAGAATGCCTTTGTTAAACTATATACTTTATTCTCTTTTCCATGAATCGAGAAACCATTAAGTTTCTCTATATAGATCTCTTTAGCAAGAAAACCATTCAAAAAATCATATTTGACATCAAGTTAATGAATCTTCAAGGAACTATGAGATGCAAATGCAAGAATAAGCTTGATTGTGTCATACCTTGCTACTGGAGAAAATGTTTCCTATAATCCACACCATTTTGTTTTGTGTATCTCTTCACCACCAATCTTGCCGTATGATTGCAAATCGTTCCATCATTATTGAGTTTTGTCTTGAAATCTATTTTACACCAATCACCTTGCCATTTCTATGCTTGTCAACAAGTTGCGAGGTTTCGTTCTTCTCGATCAAGTCTAGTTCATCTTGTATAGATCTCCTCCATTCATGACAGTCTTGTTCTTCAGCATAGATAGTTGGTTCAGAGTAACCAAGTTATAGTGCTGATAGACATCTTATAAGGATCAATTTTCCCTTATCAATACATCATCCACTAGTCCATCTTCTGAAAGTTGAGGTTGCTCTTTGAAAATAAATCAAAATAATAGGTATTCTGATTTTCCAATAGCAACCATTTTCTTCATCAAGCTTTACTTCTCGGTTTAGAATTATTTTTATGATTTCAAACAGAAAACCCTATAACCTATGGATGAACTATAGCCCATAAATATGCCTTTTATAAGCCTTGTTGTCTAGCTTATTCCTCTTTATTTCTAGAACTCGATAATAACAAATACATCCAAAAAAAATTGAGATGGTGTACTGATGGTTAATTCCAAAACCAAGCTTTATATGGAGTCATGTCTTGAAAGACCTTGGTAGGTAATCTGTTCAGAAAATGTACAGAGGTAATGACTACCTCTTCTCCAAATTGATTTAGGATCTTTCTTTCGAGGAAAAAACATCTGACCATCTCCATTATTGTCTTGTTCTTCCTTTCAGACATGCCATTTTGTTTTGGAGAGTATGGTAATCTCAATTGGCATTCAGTACCTGTGCTATTAGAAAACTCCACAAACTAAGAAAAAGTATATTCTCTTTCATTGTCTGACTTTAAGGCCTTGATACTAAGATTACATTGATTTTCTACTAAATCTTTAGATTGTTAAAAACATCAAAGACTTCACTCTTCAATGTTATGAAATAAAGCAAACACATTTGGGTGTAGTCATCAATAAAGAGGAACAAGTATTTGTTACCACTCAATAAATCGATTTTCATTAGGCTTCAAATATCCCTATTAATGAGCTGAAGTTTCTGGTTAGCTCTGTATACTTGATTTGCTTGAAATGATAATTTTGTTTGCTTTCCCTGTTGGCAACTTTCACGAACTTGAGCATTAGAACGAAATTCAGACATATTTTCCACTAGCTCATTCTTTTTCATCTCTGCGATGCTTCTCAAATTGAAGTGACCAAACCTTTGTGTCATAGGCTTGTACATGTTTGTGAATTAATAGTGTAAGTATGCTCCGATATTTTCTTCCAATTAACTAAAAACATTTTGTTGCTCATCTTGACATAAAATAATTCTACTCCTGAAGGGTAAAAAACAACACATTAACGATTCTTTAAGTACAATGAATAATTATTTTCAAGCATTTGTCCAACAATCAACAAATTTTGGCTCATACCATGTGTGTACCAAATATCCGGAATAGTTTTGATACCTGATATTGTTGAGATAGAAATTGTACCTCTGCCTTTGACTTCTATTGCCTCACGTTTCCACTGTTATTTTAGATTTGTAAGTACCATCGATGAATTTGAACATTTAAGCATCATTGCACAACAACCACTATCAAGAAGCCATGAATCAGAGGATACATTAATTGAAAAGTATGAAACTGCAAAGAGTTGCTCCTCATGTGCATCTGCAACTTCTGCAACTTGTGCTTGCACCACAGGCCTTTGCTCTTGATTTGCAGACCTTGGATATGTGCCGCGTTTGTTTAAAATTGTCGCATATAGCATCGACTCTCCACCATCAATAGATCTCCATATGTGTAGTTCTTTGACAATGTTTGCAGGGAGGAAACTTCTGCTTCACATCTCCACTATTCTTTCCTCCATCATACTTGTCCTTATTATTTTGGTTGACCTGTTGCTTTCCTTTACCAAATATTTGTTTTTGCAGAGAGAAAACTCCTTCAGTGAACTTGTCCGATCTCAGTCATCCGTTACTCTTGTGCTTGAAGAGAACCCATTAGTTCACCTACTGAAAGTTTGCCCAAGTCTTTGGATTCTTCAAGAGAGGAAATCTTAGATCCAAAGCTCTCAGGAAGAGTCACAAGAACTTTATCCACAATTAATTTGTCTATTAATTCTTTACGAAGAAGTCTAATTTATTAACATTTAAGGAGATTCAATTTACTAATTGTTTCCTCCTCCTGAATATTCAAGCACTCGAATTCTATTTTCAGGTTCAACACTTGCATTTGATGTGTTCTATTGCTGCCTTGATATTCTTCCTTGATTTCAACCTATCCAAGCCTTTTTTTATTGTTTTGCAAGCCATAATTCAGAATAACACAAAATCTGCAACAACATTCTGCTTAAGAGACTAGGCTTTAGATTTCTTTGTCATCTCTTCGTTGTTGGATTTGATTTGAACTAACGTAGGATTTGCTAGTAGAATAGCAAGTTGTTTATCTTCCATCACAGTTTCCCAAAGTTCATAGGCTTACAGAAAAGCTTGCAACTTCAAAAACTAGCTTTGATAATTTCAACGGTGAAAGTGAATGGTGGATTTAAAGTTTGGTTGTTGGTGAGATTTGTATTGTAGGTTAGAACTTTTCATCTTGTAAGATCAACTAGAAGTTCTGATACCACTATTAGAACAAAAATACTCAAGAAATTGATTTGACAAATAGAAATTGAGTTAACTTAAGAAATTCCAGCTACATATTAATTTGCAAACGATCTGAAACTTTTTTATACTAGGAAAACCTTAAGCATTAACTATCTAGTAGCCACATACAAAGTAAATGCTAAAAATAAATAAGAATATGTACTACTAACAACCATAAAAGGGGCCACTAACAGCAATTAAAGGGGACACTAACTTTAGAAAGTTGAGCAACTAAAGTTGACTAAGTCTAGCTAGAAATAGGAAGCATTAAACTGAAATAAGTACAAAACAATAAAAATAGTAAGCTGGAAAAAATGTCAATTCTCTTACAATTGGAATGTGTTAAGTGCTAAAGTTGCAGATCCAATTCAATTCACTGTGACCCCCTTTATGAGGAACCACCCCTTCTCTCAAACTTACCCGGCTATATTGCTGAGTTCCTTAGAGAGAATTGTCTCGTGCCCCTAGGTATTATATACCTACTCACCTATGTCAGTGGTACAGGTACCCTCTTGCTCAAAGTCGTTCGAGCTTTTTTTGAGAATATGGTATGGGTTATTTCGGCGCCTCTGTGCCTGATATAGTAGCTTTTGGTGGAATTTTCACATACCATGATGGTAATATGAATATGATCTTCCTCTCTTATTTTCGCATCAACAATATCGTAGAAATAAACCTCTTGATAATCACAAACGTGATAACTGACAATGCTAAGGTCAGTTTTTCCAAATCAGGCATTGTTATAGAGAAACTAATTGTACAGCTTATTGCCTTGCTAATTTTGGTTCAAAGTATACGAGATTAGCTTCTTCTAGATAAGATGGATATTAGTATAGTAAGTTATGTGATCTTAAAGTTTCGTTAACTGTGGCAACTGCAGCATAATTTCTCACCATATGCACAGGCTTGAAAAACATACAAAAATTTTACCTCATGAAGGAAACACAAGTTTAATAACTACTGCAAGACACAATTAAACTACACCACTTAATGCTTCAGGCACTAAGTTCTAGCAGTATTAGTCTTTCTCGATGTATCATAACCACCTTGAACATGATATCTAACAGGTAGGAAAATTCGAAATGGTTTTTTTATTGGAAGATCTATTCTGGTATCCTACAGTAAACCTCCACGTTTAACCAGGTAAAAATATTAAAATGACCCCTTGCAATTGTATCACTAAATTTAAAGAGCTTGACCATTACATTTCACTAACAAACTGTTTTACAAAATTTATCATATGTCAGATTAGCCTGCCAGAGCAACATACAACGAATCCTAAGAAGCTATCAATGATATATATCAATTTCAAGGCAAATTCAATGATACACTTTAATCAATTCCCACCATGGTTAATGGTAAACGCTCGTAGTGTCAGGGAATCTAAAGCAGAGATGTCATGCTACATTGACAAGACATTCTGACACAACAAACATGGGAATGAAAAATGCAATGAATTTAGATCCCTCATCATCACAATAGCATGTAAATCTCCTGTGAATCTTTGTCTGCAGTTCCATGCTTCCGAGTATTTCAGGAAAAAGTTCTAAACTAGAGTACACATGTAGAGTAAGATATTTAAGGGAACTGATGCACAGAGATGGAAACCTCTTAAGAATTTTACAATTAGTTAATATTATTTCACAGATATTTTTGAGAAATCCCAGGGACTAATGAATCTCTTCAAGTTTGTTCGCAGCCTTACCTTGTATTTGTGCAAGAGGTCATTTCCACGACATGAACACATGACCTCCTTACCAAATGGAAACAACTTCAGTAGTTACGCTAAAGTCAACCCGCGCGCACACACACACACACCATGGAGGTGGATTAAAAGAATTAGTTTTCTTTACTTCAAAAGTATGAATCCAACTTTCATACTTTCATTATAACTTTCATAATAACATGTTTTTTATGTTTAAAAGAAAACTTCTTAAAAATTGATAACATGTAGAAAAAATAGAGTTACCATCAAATACTTTGTAGCTTGTATACAAGTCTTATCGTATCTGATCCTTCGATTTGGAAGCTTCCACTTATCCAAATTATAGTTGCTGGATATTCTGATTAATGGAGATAAAGCCAGGGTATGTTAATTCTGTTTCCTTCTTTGAAGCACATCCACTACTTGATTGGCCTGATCTGTAATAGAGAAATATATCTATTGTTAGGAATAGATAACCTCATAACAACTTTCAAGTTACATATAAATATCCAACGACTTTTTTCTCCTTAAATAAAGATGGATTTAATTTCATCTATGATAAATAGGGCATGTGTTTAGGGGTGTCAAATGAGTGTATAGATTCGAATTTGGTGGGGGGGGGGGGACCAAAATAAAACGTGTTGAATTAAAAAAAGTAGTGGATTATTAATCCACTCAAATGTTATTAATTGGGCTGAAACGAATTGAGTCAAAATGGGCGAAACAATTGTCAATAGGTAGTCTGATACGCTCAAACTTACTTCTCAAATAAGAAGTAGAGAGGTCGTATCAAGTAAAGAACCCAACTAATGAGGTTGGGATCGTTCCCACGAGGAAAACTGTTCAGATTTGACTTTAATCTATTATTACTATTATTTAGTCAATTATTTCCTTAGAAAACAAAAGACAATAAAGGGGAGTTTTTATTTCTAAATTAATGAAAATAACTACCTAAATTAAAGTAAACAACTAACAGATTCAAATCTTGGAGTTTAATCAATTAATAAAAGTAACTAGGGTTTAAGTGTTCCCCACAGGTTCCTAACTTGATAATTCTAACTATAACAATTCTTTCCTAGTATCTGGCATGCAATGTGATAAGTTATGTATTTCTAAATCCTTGGTCCGGCATCTAGAAAATTTCACTCCGCACCTTTATCCGGCTCTGTGTGTTGCTTTACTAACCCTTACCTTTACCTCATATTAAGCACTGTATTCGATATTTGACTAAGTTATTACCTCGTACCAAACAACACTAGCCTATTAGATAGTATACACTAAATCTATGTTGATAATTCTTTTCCTATTATCTACCTCCTTGGTCTGACAAGTAGCATTAAGGCGAGTTCTAACGTTGGCCATCCGTTAAAAAGACTTTTAAGCGAAAGAATTATCAATACATGCAAGAAACTATTCTAGAATTGTTATTTTAGTTAGATTTTACCTCATTATTCACCCATGGTTCCCACAACCCTAGTTATGGAGTTTAGTTACCCATAGTCATAATCACAATATTCATATATGTAATATAAGAATTCATGCACTTACTTCAATGAGAAAGAATAAAATCCAGAATTTCACTTGATTAATCAACAAACGCACCAACAATCAATTCCAGAAAAAATGTCTCAGAGACTGAAATTAATCGAGGACTAAAGATTCTCCGAAAGTTTAACAATCAAAAAGTCTACTTAACAAAGAGTCTACTAAAAAAGAGTCTAGTAACAAAGAGTCTAACCTAAAAAACGAGGTTTTTCCAGCTATTTATAAAAAACAAAAACCTAATAAAAGAAGGACTCTTATTGCTGAAAATCTGTCAAAACGCGTCCGAGTCGACGGACCTCGTGACGGGCTGTCGTGGTCAGACGGACCGTCATGGCCTCCGTCATCCTATACTTTACAAATTCTTCTGCTGATTTCTTCATTACCCTCGACGAACAGGTATGACGGACCGTTCCAAACACGACGGTCTGTCGAGGGTCTGCGTTCCATAACAATTAAACTTCTTGTAATTTGGGTACTGGAACTACTCTTTGATCATCATGAGGAACCAGCAGGACGGACCTTCGTGGCTAAGACGGTACGTCATGAACTTCCATAATCCCACACTTAGGTCAGACTTCCCAATCTTCCTTCACCAGCTTCACTATGATGCCACCTACGACCGTCACAGGCTCGACGGACCGTCACAAGATCCGTAGGTGGTAACTTTTCTGCATTTCTTACTCAAAAATTTCCGAGTTCATCTTTAGACAGATTTCCTGCAAATTAAGAGAAACATACATAAAAATCAATACACTAAGGTTTTTGGACATACATTAAACTTAAAGAAAAAGAATTAAAAATACTGTGAAACCACGGTATATCATTGTCCAACCCGCTCAACACTTACTCATGTTTCTGAAGCCAAGCTTTTAGATGGGCTGAAGTAGTTGATCAGAATGTGTTAGAATAGTCCAATCAGTCTGGCCCATCACAAAATGGGCATATATAGTAGAAAGATTTAGATCTATAAGAGATGGAAATAATTTTGGTGGAACAAGGGAAGGTGATTTAATCTTGGTTTCTCTATTTCAGTTCAATGTAGCAGTAGCAATATCGCTAAATGAAGCTAGCGCAGGCAGAGTTTGAAAAAATGTGTAAAGAAATGAAAGAATACATCTAGAACGATTGTTCCTTGGGAAAAAATGTGGAAACATTCTAGAAGGGATAGTTCTAGAATTAAGTAGTTGGAGGAACATGCTAGAGTATAATGGTACATATCCTCCGCCAGTCCTACCATCAATCAACCTATCAATAGAGGTGACCATTTGAGTTCTAGCAAAGAAAGTATGAAAAATCTATTGCCACTACATACCTCTTTTGTTGTAGTGCGAGTGGTCGTCTAAGCCATAATTTCATCTCTTTTAAGACACAGAAGAAGGGACCAAACATGTCTCATATATGCTACACAGATGACACTGTTGATCCTTAAAACTCAATTTCCTTGCTGGAACTAAAGAAGTAACTGGAAGGAATTATGTGCTAAAGTTGCACAACCAATTCAATTCTTATTATAAGATAGAATAAACCTAAACAGTCATTCGGCCCTTATCATTGAGACCCCTTTCTGAGGAAGCACCCCTTTTTTCAAAGTTATTGGGCTACATTATTGAGTTCCTTAGAGAGAGTTGTCTCGCGCCCTTAGGTATTCTCTACCTATTCACCTGTGTTGGTTTCAGGTACAGGTACCCTCTTGGTCATAGTTGTTCGACCTTTTTCTGAGAGTATAACATGTTAGTATTTTTGTTAATGATGATATGGTCTGCATTACATGGGCTCATTATCCTACTTCATGGACCCATTATCCAACTAATGGAAAGGTAGTTAACTAACCATTATCCCATTAATGGAAAGGTAGTTAACTATTCATTATCCCACTAATGGGATAATGGTTAACTACTCATTATCCCACTACATGGATCCATTATCCTACTACTCTTGAAGTTGGAAACTTCCCATAACCTCTGTTCTTGATGGAAGTACAATTATAAATATGTCATTTGGTTCAAAAGTTCCTAAGCACATTACTTCAAAAAACTCCATACCATCAAATAGTGTGGTTTTGAGTGGTTAGAAGATATTTAAAGAAAAGAAGAATTATAGACATTGACACTATCACTAGCAATGGCTGGAGGTATGTTGATTAGTTTTTATTTCCGCTGCATCATAGTTCAACAATATCTTACATTTGGTATCAGAGTCGTTGAATTTCCTATTCTTTGTTAATTTTCGAAATTCAAAAATCCCTCAAAATGGTTCTTAAAATTCAGATCTTGTTTTGAAACTTTTGAAAACATTTTCTAATAATAAAAAGCAAAGAGATTGTTGTTTTGTTGCATAATGTTCAACAATAAATCTTGTATATAATTTTTAATTAATATTTAGTGATTCATATAATTTTAATTGATTGAGATTTAGCCACAACAATTTTAATGAAATGATATTATATATAGTATTTTGGATCATTTAACGAAATAAATGTCTAAGTGATCTAGAATTTATTTAATTAAAGTTTAGCCACAACATCTTTAATTGAATAAAATTTCAAAAGTTAAAGATCACATAAAGAAATTTTTAGAAATTAGAATTGTAATTAACTATGCATGATATGATAACTTAATTTCTTTATTATTAAGTTGACATAATTCATTAAGATAAAATATTAAATACTTTTCATAATTATCCACATGAATTATGAATGAGAGCTTAATAGTTTTGTCATAAAGATAGAATATCATGATATTAAATTGATAATTTTATCATAATTATGAATTTAATTGAATTTAAAATTTAGCTCACAGACAATTTTTATGTTAGTAGATTCAACTTTGTATTACTTGCCTCAAATTTATGTGAAGTATGCATGTATATTTTTTGTAGTTATGCAAAATGTAAATTTCTTTGATATTTGTGATATTCCCAAACTGAATGGTGAGAACTATAAGATTTGAAAGGAGAGAACCCTCCACCACTTAAGGTGCATGGATATTGATTTTGCTATTAGGAAAGACGAGCCACCTTTTAAGGAAATCAACACTCAAGATGAGATTTTTGTTCATGAACAATGGGAACGCTCTAACCGGTTGAGTGTTATGTTCATTTACACCAAAATCTCTGCTGGTATTTGTCGTTCTATCGTACAACATAACAATGTGAAGGCATTACTGAAGGATATTGATGAGCATTTTGAGACTTCAGATTAGGCACTTGTCAGCACCTTACTTATGAAATTCTCATCAATGAGGCTCACTAGTGTGAGAAATGTGCGTAAGTATATTATGAAAATGCGAGACTGAGCAGCTCATGATCATGTCTGTTCAAGAGGAAGGTAGACTGCTGATGGAAATAGGAGAAAGTGCATTCATAACTACTCAAGGAAAGAAGACCAATCAAACCAACAAGAGGTCTAAAGGAAAGGCACCACTTGAAACTAACATAAAAAAGGACGCCAAGTGTCGCTTCTGTAGAAAGAAGGGGCAGATAAGGCAGGATTATGTCAAGTTTCAACAATGAATTGTTAAGAAAGGTACTTCTTCCTCTCTTATTTGTTATAAAGCCAATATGATTGGTGTTAAACGTAACACGTGGTGGATCGATTCTGCTTCTACAATCAAAATTACAAATTCCTTGTAGGATTTGAGAAACCTGCAGAAGCCACTGGGAGCTGAGCGAATCATCTATTCTTGAAACAAGATGAATTCGCATGTGGAAGCTATTTGGACATGCAATTTAGTTCTTAGTAGTGGTTTTATTTTAGAGTTGGAAAAGACCTTTTGTGTTCCTATGTTTTCTATGAATTTAATTTCAGTATCTAGACTTGTAACTTTGGGATATTCCTTCTTTCTAGAAGTGATTCCAAACTATTTTATAAATCTAAACTTATTGGATATGGTACATTGTATAATGGTCTTTTCTCTCTTAATTTACAAAATGATTCCACTTTAACTTTTATGCACGTATGAACTGGACATCAGAGATTGGACATAACTCCACCAATAAGATAAAGAGATTTGTAATTATGAAGTACTTAGTACTTTAAATTTTACTGATTTTGATACTTGTATGGACTGCATAAAGGCAAACAAAACAACAAGTCAAATAAAGGTGCCAAAAGGAGTTCAACCATATAAGAAATCATACATTCAGATATTTTTTGTCCAGACATGGACATATATGGTCAGAAATACTTTATCATTTTTATAGATTATTACTCACGATATATGTTCACTACATGCTTCATAATAAAATAGAAGCAATAGTATCCTTTAAAGTTTTCAAGGTTGAAGTAGAGAAACAATGTTAAAAACAAGTGGTTAGTATTTTGGTAGATATACAAAAGATGGACAAGCACAAGGTCCATTTGCAAAGTTCTTCAACAAAATGGGATTGTTGCCCAATATATTATGCATGGTTCTCCTGTTCATAATGGTGTAGCAGAAAGAAGAAATCGAACATTATTACACATGGTTCATAGTATGTTATGTAGCTCTAAGCAACCTAAGTCCTTGTGGGTTGAATCTCTTAAGCCAGCAACGTATATATTAAACCGAGTTTCAACCAAGGCTGTTCCAAAGACGCCTTTTCACTTATTCAAAGGTTGGAAATCTAGTTTGACATATATACCTGTATGGGAATGCCGTCTAAAGTTAGAATTTACAACACATAAGAAAAGAAGCTGGATCCTAGGACTATTGGTGGATTTTTCATTGGATATGCCAAAAGTTCTAAAGGATACAAATTCTACTATCCATCTAGCAGTATGAGGATTGTGGAATCAAGACATACAAAATTTCTTGAAAGTAACTTAATTAGTGGGAGTGATCAACTTTAGAATACAACTTTTATAAGACATCAACCCTCCACTTCAAGTAAAAAATTGATTGTACATAATACCCCTGAAGTTCAATTGGGTGTTGAGAAACCAATCAACGAGATTCCACAAGCTGTTGAAAACATGCATATAGATCAAGTTGTTCAAGTAATTCTGAAATTATTGAACAACCAGTTGAACAACATAATCCACAGGAAAATGTTGGTCCAACATTTAGAAGATCTACGAGAAAAAAGAAAATCAGCAATTCCTAGTGACTTTGTTGTATAATTGCAAGAATCTGACTATGGAGTTGAAAATGATCCTGATTCTCTTTTACAAGCCATGAATTCTAAAGAGTCTTAATTGTGGTACAATGCAATGAAAGAAAATATGAATTCTATGTAAAGTCACGAGGTATGGGATCTTATCGATTTGCCTAGTGGTGTTAAACCCATTGTATGTAAATGGATTTATAAGACTAAAAAGGACTCATCAGGCAACATAGAAAGATATAAAGCAAGACTAGTTGCTAAAGGATTCACTCAAAAGAAAGGAATCGATTACATAGAGATACTTTAGAGACATTTTCTCCTAAGTCTAAAAAAGGATTCCTTGTGCATAATATTGGCATTAGTAGCACACTTTAACTAAGAATTTCAATAGATGGATGTGAAAACTGCATTTCTCAATGGTGATCTAGAGGAAGAGGTTTATATGAAATAAGCTGAAGGATTCTCCTCTAGTAATGGTGAACACTTTGTATGCAAGTTAAAGAAATCCATGTATGGACTAAAACAAGCTTCCCGTCAATGGTATTTGAAATTTCAAAATGTTATCTCTTCATTCGACTTTGTTGAGAACATTATGGATCAATGTATATACCATAAGATCAGTGGGAGGAAAATATGTGTCTTAGTTCTATTTGTAGATGATATATTACTTGCATTAAATGATAATGGAATAATACATTAAGTGAAACAATTTATCTCTAAAAGTTTTGATATGAAACGCATGGGTGATGCATCTTATGTTATTGGTATTAAAATTCATCGAGAAAGACATCAACGTACCGTAGGTTTATCTCAATAATCCTATATCAATAAAATTTTAAAGAGGTTTCGAATGAAAGATGTTCACCAAGTGTAGCTCCTATCGTGAATGGTGACAAGTTCAACTTGATTCAGTGCCCGAAGAACGATCTTGAGAGGGAAAAAATGAAGGACATTCCATACGCTTCTGCTGTTGGAAGCTTGATGTATGCTCTGGTTCTTACAAGACATGACATATCATTTGTTGTTAGAATGTTAGGAAGATATCAGGGTAATCCAAGTCTTGACCACTGGAGGGCTGCAAAGAATGTCTTATGATATCTTCAAGGAACAAAAGACTACATGCTTATGTACCAACAATCAAATGACGTGGAAGTCACTGTCTACTCTGGTTCAGACTTTGTTGGCTATGTTGATTCATGGAAATAAACTTAAGGATACATATTTATGTTATCCGGTAGAGCTCTATCTTGGAGAAGTTCCAAACAAACTCTAGTTACTACTTCTACTTTGGAGGCTGAGTTCGTTTCTTGTTTCGAGGCTACCTCACATGGTGTATGGTTAAAGAGTTTTATTTCTCGACTTAGAATCATCGACTCTATATCTAAGATATTAAGGTTATATTGTGAAAATTCAGCTGTTGTCTTTAAGGCTAAGAATAATAAGAGTGGTAGTCGAAGAAAGCATATCGATATCAAATATCTAGCCATAAGAGAACATGTTAAAGACAAGAAAGTGGTCATTGAACATGTTAACACTGAAGTAATGTTAGCTGATCTTTAACTAAAGTCATTCCCCCACAAACATTTAAGGATCATGTAGTCACAATGGGACTTAGTCCCACTATGTACAATTTCGTTGTAACAATGAATGTTTACGAAACTCTATTTATATGATATTTCTCGTTAACTATGCGCACATTCAGTTTTCATTTTCAGAAATTTCACTAAAGTATGGACCTCGAATAAATATTGAGTTTATTCATTAATTTAATGGGTTAAATTTTAGAGATATAGTGCATTGTGATACATGGAAGATACGACTCATTGCAAGAGAAATTATCTCCATGATTCGTGTATTATATTTCATTAATGGGATTAGAATATATGGACCAAGTGGGAGAATTTTGACATTTTTGTTGACGTTGATATGGTCCGTATTACATGGGTCCATTATCCCACTTTATGGAGCCATTATCCGACTAATGGGAAGGTAGTTAACTACCCATTATCCCATTAATCGAAAGGTAGTTAACTACCCATTATCCAACAAATGGGAAAGTGGTTAATTACCCATAATACCATTAATGGGATAATGGTCAACAACACATATATCACAAATCTTGAGATTTTCAAATGTCTCAAAGAAGGGAATGCAGCATCTTTTGAAACCATCAATTATCTAAGTTTCCATATCTTCAAAACAAACAACATGACATTAAACAATAAAAAATCAGAGCAACCCAATGTTGCTTTGATTTTTAAAATTATGTTTCTCAAAAGGTAATGAACAGAAGCCCCTACCTACATTTGTTCCGAGGAGAGGTGGCCATCAAGACTTATGATGATACCTAAGGGCAAAACGGAAACTTTTGTTGCATCACCTCCATTGACAATTGAAGTAACCCTTGGTAACTCTATGGGTGCATAGACTAAATATGCTCCCATACTATCAATGCTTGTCTCTTGGAGCACTAGCATTTCCTTTTACATACAAGGCTGCATATAGATTACAACAATTAAAAAAATGTTAGTGGAAGTACTAAAAGAGATAATGTGAAGAACATTTTCAAATTATCATTGTTTATAAATTAAATTTGACAAAAAATAGTCTTTGTTTTTCTGTATGTTTTTATTGTTAATTGACTCAAATTCAAAAGTGAAACTGGACCATAGAAAATGTCTATTGATTCAATAATCAAAGATTAAGGATGAAAAGATACAAGTAAGAAACAATGGTGTTTCTACAAATGAAAAAAGAATAATCCAATCATACCGAATAATTTAAGCATAAAATAGAAAACTATAAAACAATAAATATGAAAAATAGCTGAACGATTGTAATACTGTTTTCTGGAAGAGTTCCTGTTAGTACTCGAGCTAACTCAATCACATTATTCCCACCAGTCAAAATATACTACATATAAAAAATCAAACGATAAATAATATCATAAAATAATTGTTAAAACTTTGTTCGTGAGATGAGAATTGTTTATAATAATATGTACAATTAATTCCAAGGCTAGCAAACATGTAGATAATATAAAATGGGAACACAATATTTGAAAATCAATCAAATTCAAGACTTCAACATAATGGTTTAAAAAATTCTTAACGTTGAATTCATTGTATTTTTTATTTAAAAGTTATGATTTTTATTGAAATATTTGAGAGTTTCACATAAAAACATATTCAAGGATTGAAAAAGTCAAATTTTGAGTATTTTTCGGGGTCCTTTGTTTAACAGTTATGTAGGGATTAAAAGTGTAATTTTATTTTGTTTTTCCAAATGATTGGCTAATTTCACTAAAAATTGAATATCCAATGCAAAGATATAAAAAATCATACCCATTTATTATTATTATCATTATTATTATAACAATCATTTCTTATAACAATATTTCACCTAAAATATACTATAACAATAACATATCATGTGTAATCTCAGAATCTGAGGTCTAGAGAGAGGGTAGTGTCACACCCAGAGCGCATACCCTAGATGAGACCAGCGTTGTCTTCCTCTCAAAGGACTCAGACAAGCCCTTAACATTCGTCATAACATGTGATCAATAAAAATTGTGGAAAAATTGAAACTTCTACATTCTACTTGAAGTATACTTAGACTTCATACTTATTTATAAACCACACGATATTCTAAGAAATTGTCTCACATATATAAAACCATCTAAAGCGTACAAATCAGGACTTTGGAAATACATAGTCAATATGCCATATAGGCCTTAATAAAAAACTATCTCATGAAACATGATTGAAATAGGATATTCCTAATATCTACTAAAGTCTTCATAAGCTGGAAAAATATATGGTAGCGTCCCGGACATGAGGACCTACCAGTACATGGAGAAAAAGTTCCAAGCTTCTTCAAATCGACCTCCTTAAACTTCAAGTGCCGCAACCTACAGTTGTAGTAATATAAATTAATGGGGTTAGTACGCCACAAGTTACGCCTCGAGCTATCCCCGAAAATCGGACACAGAACCTAGGACCACAAGTGATCCCAAGCTAACCCCGCTGGCATGATCATGAGCATACTAAAGATAACAAACTGTTGCAGAAGCTAAATCATACTTAAAATGAAAAGATGGGGAATACCCATATTGTATAACTGAGATATTTTAAAACAATGAGTTTAATAAAAAAGAAATATTAACTCAATACTAAGTTGAATCTAAGTATGTCTGAAAATAGCCTCTAAACTGGAATGAAAATACAGGGACAAGCCCCAACTAACTCTAGCAAAAACTGAAACTAAATGACTAAAGACTAAAATGAAACTTATGACTGTTGTCCTAAGAGAATGAGGACTCACCACTGAATCTGTTGGACTGGAGATCGGGAAATCGATCTATGCGTGATCTGGATTATTAGAACCTGAACCTACATCACGAGAAGATGTAGCGCATGTATGCGTCACTACTTGAAAGGTACTGAGCATGTAGGATAGAGTAAAGCTGAAATAAAACATAACTGAATAAGCACAAAAAAAGTATAATATTCTGAACGTGATGTGCTGATTTCTGAGCTAACTGGATGCAATGACCAATTTATAACATGCTGAAACTGAATACTGAATATACTGATAAATGGTCAATGCAGAGAGTCTGACTGAACTTTCGGAGCTACTAATAAAATATAATAAAACCACATGAGCTAAATGTGGAGTCCGATGTATACGCCCCATCGAGAGGACCCAATATACCCTGCCAAAGGTATAAAAATATGCTGGCGTAATCACTTAATTGATTGCCCACAGAGGGGACTTACAACCTACATGGCTAGTAGTTCTAGGACTATTGGGTATGCTAAACCCTAGTCCAACTCGGTATTATGCTATTCCCACTGAAATTCTGTAACTTAACTGATTATGTCTGAATTTTAGTAAATACTGGATAACTTGAAACTGAAAATGCAAACTGAGAATGCAACAATTAATCTGGTAATTATGCAATTATAACTGAGGCATGTATATCTGAAGTGTCTGAAATATATGACCTAACATGTGTAATTCAAGAACTAAAGAAATACAAAGCTACGGTTCTAAAATTCATGCGATAATTTGAGTAATAACATGATAATATGATTGGAAACATATATTTATTAAATTCATGAAGTTCTAACAATGTTCTAGAAACCCTATGTTTAATCATGATAACAGAATCAAGAATCTGACTGAAAACTAGGGACCAATGGGTGAAAGGAACCCACTAGTGAAATCCCACATGCCTTGTGATGAAATCCACGGAAAAATACTTAAGTTTTGGGGCTGGAACTACTGGAGCATGTGGAGTTGTTGAACTAGCGTTCATGAGCTTTTTTTCTCCTCTCTTGCTTCTAATTTTCTAAGTTTTTATTTAATGATTTGACTTAGATATGTTTTAATTATGTTTCTAGGCTTAAACTGACTAAAATCTGATGATTTAGGGTCAAAACGACCTAACTCAGGGTTTAAACAGAGTGGGAAAGGTCAAAAAGACCCCTGGGAAGGTTGCTCTTGGGCCTCACGACGGCTAGGACTGACGGTCCGTCGTGCGCCCGACGCTCCGTCATTTGGTCAGTCGTGAGGGCCTGTTCGACAGTCTTTTACTAAAATGGGCATAACTTTTTACTTAGAGGTCTGATTTAAGCATGGTCGGTAGCTATGAAAATATAATTCAATTATCTATTTGTTGGTAGGTCATGGGAGACCTAATTCATTTTGTGCTAAGAGTCATAATTATTTTATGTTTACCCAACTGCATTTCCCCTTAACTGGTTGCAAATTTAAAACCTACGGACCGTAGGTCCACCGACGAACCATGCTGGTCATCCATAGCTCTTTTCAGAGAGTGGTTGAAGGGAGTCTTGATTGACGTTCACGGACTACGGACCATCTTTGACCTACGAACCATAAGTCCATCCGTCATCCAAGACTTAACCAATTTATCTAGGCTGATATTTTTGGGTGTTTATGATCCCATCGATGGTTGTGTAGGACTGACCGTGGATCAGGATACGGTCTGTCGATGCCACCATTGGTAGCACCTGCAGATTTTTTTGAAAAACTAATTTTTGGTCTGTTTTGGCTACGGGGTGTTACATTATCTCCCCCTTGGGAACATTCGTCCTCGAATGAAGACTAAACTAGCTGATATAGAGGGAGGGAGATGCAAACCCCACTACTAAACACTGAGAATTGTGTTCTGACGGAATTGAGTTCTAAGTACATGCAATTACGCTAAAAATGACAGTACAAACTGAGGGAACACGATTCTAAAACAGAATTTACGCACGAATGACTGTAAAACTGAAGAGGAACTGTTACCTCAAGACGGAGAGTAATCGAAAGGAAAAAAGTAAGGATACTTGGCTTTCATGGCTGCTTCTGCTTCCCAAATAGCTCCCTCTACTGACTTACTCCTCCACAAAACCTTGACTAAAGCGACTTCTTTGTTTCTCAACCTTCTAAACTGACGGTCAAGAATCTCAACTGGTACATCCGCATAATAAAGACTATCTTTCACCGCCACACTCTCTAATGGCACTATAGAGGCTGGGTCACCCACGCACTTCTTCAAGTGTGAGATGTGGAAGACCGGATGCAATGCTGTTAATTTTGCTGGCAACTCTAACTCATATGCCACCTTGCCAATCCTTTTCAAGATCTTGTAAGGGCCTATATATCTAGGACTGAGCTTCCCTTTCTTTTCAAATCTCATCACCCCTTTCATAGGTGAAACATTCAGAAAAACCCAATCATAAACTTGGAACTCTAGTTCCCTTCTCCTTACATCTGCATAAGATTTTCTGACGACTTTGGGCTATCTTATGTGTATATCTAATGAGTTGCGCTTTCTCCATATCATAAAGAAGTGAATCTTGCCCTATCAAAGCTGTTTCACCTACTTCAAACCAACAAACAGGAGATCTACATCTACGCCCATACAAAGCCTCATAAGGGGCCATCTAAATGCTGGAATGGTAGCTATTATTGTAGGCAAACTCAATAAGAGGAAGGTGATTGAAATCGAACACACAAGATCTCAACATATCCGCTAAGGTCTAAATGGTACACTCTGCCTGCCCATCCGTATGTGGATGAAATGTTGTACTAAGGTTAACTTCAGTACCAAGACCTTTTTTAAATGACTTCCAGAAATAAGAGGTAACCTGATGACCTCTATCTGATATGATAGACAAAGGAACCCTATGCAACCTCACAATTTCAGTAAGGTAATGCTTGGCATAGTCCTCTGCCAAATATGTAGTCTTGACCGCAAAAAAAAAGAGAGGACTTAGTCATTCTATCAACTATCACCCAAATTGATTCATGTTGTGTGCGAGTAAGAGGTAACCCTGTGATGAAATCCATATTGATCACATCCCACTTCCAATTAGGAATATCGATCTCTTGAGTCATGCCTCTTGGTTTTTGATGTTCTACATAGACTTGCTGGCAATTGGGGCACTTACTCACAAAGTGTGCTATATCCCTCTTCATGCCATTCCACCACTAGACTTCCCGCAGTTCACGGAACATCTTAGTGGCACCTGGAAGAATAGAATACCTGGAGTAATGAGCTTCTGCAAGAATATGCTGCCTCAACTCTCCCACATCAGGAACACACAATCTACCTTGGTAGCTAAGTACACCATCTCCCCGTTGGGACAAAACCTCCACTCTCTGACTGTTGACTGCACCCTTTAGTTAAAGCAAGATTGGATCAATCTGTTGCTTTTCCTTAACCTACAACAACCAAAGACGATTTTCCCCATTCTGAACTGTTACACCGCTGTCTCATATGCTCATAAGGCGAACTCCCTAGCGAGCAAGCCTGTGAACATCCTTGACTAGCTCCTTTATTTTTTCATTAACATGGGATACACTACCCATAGATAATCTACTAAGAGCATCGGCCACTACATTCGCCTTTCCAGGATGATAATGCACACTCACATCATAATCCTTATGGAACTCAAGCCATCTCCTCTGGCGAAGATTCAACTCTTTCTGGGTGAACACATATTGAAGGATCTTAGGATCGGTGAACACATTTACATGAACACCATACAAGTAGTGTCTCCAAATCTTGAGTGCAAACACCACTGCTTCAAGCTCGAGGTCATGAGTTGGATAGTTCCTCTCATGCACCTTAAGCTTTCTAGAGGCATAAGATATAACCTTATCTCTTTGCATCAACACACAACCAAGGCCAACTCTGGATGCATCGCAATAGATCACATAACCATCTGAACCCTCTAGTAGAGTCAAGACAGGAGATGTAGTCAATCTAGTTTTCAATTCTGTGAAGCTTTTCTCACAATTATCTCACCATTGGAACTTGACCATCTTCTGAGTCAACCTAGTCAATGGTGAGGCTATGGATGAAAATCCTTCCACGAACCTTCTGTAATAACCTACTTGACCTAAGAAACTTCTGAAATCTGTAGCAGAGGTAGGGCTAGTCCATTATTTCACTGCCTCTATCTTTTGTGAATCTACGCGGATCCTTTCGCTAGATACAATGTGACCAAAGAAAGAAACGGATTGCAACCAAAACTCATATTTACTAAACTTAGAGAATAACTAGCGATCTTTGAGAGTGTGCAAATAATTCTCAAATGACTATCATGTTCTTCCTCACTCCTAGAGTAAATGAGGATATAATCAATGAAGACGATAGCGAACAAGTCTAAGTACTGTTTGAACACTTTGTTCATCAAATCCATGAAAGCTGCAGGAGCATTGGTTAGTCCAAACGACGTAACTACAAATTCATAATGACCATACCGAGTTCTAAAGGCTGTTTTCGAAATGTCAGTATCTCTTACTCTGAGCTGATGATAACCCGATCTTAGGTCCATCTTTGAGAAATGACTAGAACCTTGAAGTTGGTGAAACAAGTCATCCATCCTGGGGATGGTATACTTATTCTTGATTGTGACCTTGTGCAACTGTCTATAGTCAATTCACATTCAGAGAGCACCATCTTTCTTCTTTACGAACAATACTTGTCCACCCCAAGGTGAAATACTAGGTCTGATGGAACCCTTATCTAGAATGTCTTTCAACTGCTCTTTCAATTCCTTAAGCTCTATTGAGCCATTCTGTAAGGAGGAATAGAAATAGGTTGGGTATCTTGAAGGAGATCAATTCCAAAGTCGATTTCTCTTTCGGGAGGAACCCCAGGAAGATCTTTTAAAAATACTCTTGGAAATTCACAGAATACTAGAACTGACTATAGAGTTGGGGTTTCAAGTCTAGAAAACCTTTACCCAAACTAGATGATAGAGATAACCATTAGATGTCATCTTTCTGGCCTTAAGGTAAGAAATAAATCAACCCATAGGTGCTAAGCTACTACCTTTCCATTCTAAGATTGGTTCGTCATGAAACTGAAAACGAACAATCCTAGTTCTAAATCGACTGAGGAATAACATTAGTGTCACCAATCTATGCCCTG
The DNA here is from genome assembly GCF_001406875.1 of Solanum pennellii. NCBI lineage: Eukaryota > Viridiplantae > Streptophyta > Magnoliopsida > Solanales > Solanaceae > Solanum > Solanum pennellii. Next base: position 58,857,273 of record NC_028645.1, on the reverse strand, counting down.
AATAACATCGAAGTCTACCATTTTTAACTCTACTAGATCTGCTGAGGTGACTTTCTGAGAGACTGTGACAAGGCAATTTCTGTATACCTGTCTAGCTATTACTTGGTCACCGACTGAGTAGAGAATGATAAAGGTTCTGAGAGAGTTTCTGGACTAACACTAAATCGGACTGCTACACTGATTTACAAAATACAAAGTAATGTCAGTTGTATGAGTGAACCATGTGTGAGTCGCATCCTTGAATTGGTAGGATGACAATCCACATATAACTACCAGTTATTGACATCACATTAAATATTTTCTTGACCTCGTCAATGAACTTCTGTGGGTCCTTACCAACTTTTGACCTTGAAAACTTAGGCAGATTCATCCTAACAAATTCACAACATCTGGCTGCCACTAATCGATCATTTATATTAGTAGGAACTCAAACCTACTGATTGTTCTGGTTGGTCATACTCTTGACCAAAAGCTGAATTGGCTTTCTGAAATTCTGCATTTTAACTCCCTTATCTGGTACTAGAGGAACAGTGTTAGCATTACGTGCATTAGCATTCCATGCCTAAGCTGTACGAGAAGGCATGATCTTGATCGCGTAACGTCGAGTTAGAATGGAATTAGATCATACCTTACGCATGATAAGAGTGACAAGAGGGTGAAGTTTTTCCCAAAACACTTCATAGCCTCCCTCTCATCATATGTGGTGCACTTCACACCCATGAAAAGAACTCTACTTAGTGCGGATTTTTCAGACATCTTAGGACTCTTGAACCTAGTGCTCTGATACCAAGTTTTGTCACGCCCCGAGCTACCCCCAAGACGCGGAAGAGGAACCTAGGACCACAAGTGATCCCAAGCTAACCCTGCTGGAATTATAATGAGCATACTAAAGATAATAAACTGTGGCAGAAGCTAAATCATACTTAAAATAAAAAGATGGGGAATATCCATATTCTATTACTGAGATATTTGAAAACAATGAGTTTAATATAAAAGAATTATTAACTCAATATTAAGTTGAATCTAACTTTATCTGAAGATAGCCTCTAAACTAGACTAGAAATACTGGGACAAGCCTAGCTAAATCTAGCAAAAACTGAAACTAAATGAATAAAGACTGAAATGAAACTCCTGACTGTTGTCCTCGGAGAATAAGGACTCACCACTGAATCTGCTGAACTAGAGATTGGGAAATAAATCTTTGCGTGATATGGATGTTGAGAACCTGAACCTACATCACCAGAAGATGTAGCGCACGTATGCATCAGTACTTGAAAGGTACTGAGCATGTAGGATACAGTAAAGATGAAATAACACATAACTGAACAAGCACAAAAACAAGTATAATAATCTAAACGTGATTTGCTGATTTATGAGCTAATTGGATGCAATGACCAATTTATAACATGCTGAAGCTAAATACTGAATATATTGATAAATGGTCAATGCATAGAGTCTGACTGAAGTGTGGGAGCTACTAATAACAAATAATAAAACCACATGAGGTAAATGTGGAGTCCGATGTATACGCCTCAGCTAGAGGACCCAATATACCCTGCCAAAGGTATAAAAGCATGCTGGCGTGATCACCAAACTGATTGCCCACAAAGGGGACTTACAACCTACATGGCTAGTAGTTCTAGGACTATTGGGTACGCTAAACCCTAGTCCAACTAGGTATTATGCTACTCCCAATGAATTCTCTAAATTAACTGATTATATCTGAATTTCTCTAAATATTGATAGCTCGAAAGTGAACATGCAAACTGAGAATGCAACAATTAATCTGGTAATAATGCAATAATAACTGAGGCATGTATATCTGAAGTGTTTGAAATATATGACCTAGCATGTGTAATTCAAGAACTAAAGAAATACAAAGCTAGGGTTCTGAAATTCATGCGATAATCTGAGTAATACCATGATAATATGATTTGGAACATATATTTATTAAATTCATGAAGTTCTAACAATGTTTTAGAAATCCTAGGTTTAATCATGATAATAAAATCAAGAACCTGACTGAATACTAGGGACACAATGGGTGAAAGGAATCCACTAGTGAAATCCCACATGCCTGGTGATGAAATCCACGGAAAAATACTTAAGTTTTGGGGCTGGAACTGCTTGAGCTTGTGACGTTCTTGAACTAGGGTTCTTGAGCTTTTTTCTCCTCTCTTGCTTCTAATTTTCTAAGTTTTGATTAAATGATTTGACTTGGATATATTTTAATTATGTTTCTAGGATTAAACTAACTAAAATCTGATGATTTATGGTCAAAACGACGTAACTTAGGGTTTAAACGGAGTGGGAAAGGTCAAAAAAACCCTGGGAAGGTTGCTGTCGGGCCTCACAACGGCCAGGACTGACGGTCTGTCGTGCGCTCAACGCCTCGTCGTTGGTTCCGTCGTGAGAGCCTGTTCGACAGACCTTTACTAAAATGGGCATAACGTTTTACTCAGAGGTCTGATTTTAGCAAGGTTGGTGGCTATGGAAAGATAATTCAATTATGTATCTGTGGGTAGTTAAAGGGAGACTTAATTCATTTTGTTCCAGGATTTATGATCATTTTAAGTTGACCCAACTGCATTTCCCCTTAACTGGCTGCAAATTTTCCACCAACGGTCAAACATATGTACCGTAGGTCCACCTACGAACCATGCTGGTAATCCATAGCTCTTGTCAGAGAGTGTTTGAGGGATTCTTGATCGACAGTCACAAACTACGGATCATCGTTTAACCTACGGATCGTAAGTCCGTCCGTCGTCCAAGACTTAACCAATTTTTCTAGGCTGAAATTTTTGGTAGTTTCTGATCCCATCGACAGTTGTGCAGGACGGACCGTGGTTCAGGCTACGGTCCGTCGATGCCACCGTTGGTAGCACCTGCAGATTTTTCTGAAAAACTAATTTTTGGTCTGTTTTGTCTACGGGGTGTTACACCACATGTACTAAGTATGAGTATATGCACATAACACTTAAGGTCATGCATGAAAAAGGATCATTTATCATATCTTTAGAAAACGTGCAAAATCATGTGAACGCCTTTAATGCATATACCATAGAACATATACAAGTCAAGGATTCGATCAAAATGAAGCATGATCTTATTAAAGACACATTATCATAGTCATGTTAACTTCTCCTATTCAATAGATCATATAACATAACATACAAAACACTTACCAATGATCCCATCCCCAACCTACAAGTGCAATGGTCATGTGAATCCCCATAACCCCACACAACCAAGTAGATAAGATAGGAGACCATAAGTAAAGCTTTGCATCATATAACCTGTAACATAATTAGTCATCACTTCATATAGCAATATAACCCAATAACATATTTATCATAATGACCAACATCATGTAAGTGTAACATCATGTATCATAAACATATACCTTTCATGTTATCATATTACATAAGAACAATCTCCTAGGACTTCCATTAGAGTCAACTTGTGCAACATCTAGGTAGAGTCCCATACCCCTACCTCTACTAAGTAGACTCCTCAAGTCACCCTAGTCAAAGTTCATTTACTTAAATTTCATTTTACATGACAGAATATACGGCTTAGCCGACATAGACCATGTAAGCTAAACATGAAATGCGGTGTCATAAAACCCCATATCGAAAAAAAAGTGGTCTACCGGCCAAAGTAGAACCTAACAAGACATAGTTTTCTAGGTTGATCAACTAGCTAGTATCCTATGGTGGAAACATAGTTCATGAACTAGGAGATGTATTAGAGACTCATAGTTCCACATTACATGGCAGCTTCAATCTCATGAGAGTCATTGTGAACCTACCTTCCAACTAGGGAAGGAACACCCCTCATATATAGTTCATCGGTGCTTAGCTGTCACAACTAGGGAGCACCCCCTAGAAGTAACATGGCATACTTGAAATTTTGGAGGTCTCATACAATCCCATAGTTATCATTCACCACATCGACATAGTAAATTTAGCCTAAAATTTAAAACTTTTCATGGCACATTATATGCTAGAAACATCACTTAATATTTATATAAAATATAAATCATAATACATATTTAGACCCTAAGTGTCTTAGACTCAATAACCTTAGAATATATTGGGGACACGACCCTTAAAACATAAGACCTAACTATATAACTTTTAATAAATTTTACATTAAGACATGAGTAGGGAATCCTTGGAACGTAAAGACCCCTTTCCTTGAGCTTGGGAATCACATATGAAGCTCCTCAATCATAGACATCCTATAAGCATCCACAACCTACACTCTGTGGAAAAAAATAGAGAAGAATGGTATTAGTTCAAGAATGCACTAAGTATGGCAATTATGCAAAAACATGCATTTAAAAGGGACATTTTCTTGAAACCATACTTCATGCCTTTTTGAGTAAATCTTCATAAAACCCTTATTCAATAACATTTACATCATTCATATACTTCATTTAAACATATTCAAAGGCCGAAAATCGCATAAGATCATGTATATAATTGATTACATTTTTAAGGAATATTACCGTGAGCTACATCAGTCACACATATATTTACTTCTTTGCATATACATCTTTATTAGACCTTGTACATGACCCCAATCTTAGTCTACTAGTGCAGCACTAATATGAAGACCCATAATCCCACACATGATTAGTAGACCCTTCATGAGACCATGATACGCTCAAACTTACTTCTCAAATAAGAAGTAAAGCGGCCGTGTCAAGTAAATGACCCAACTAATGAGGTTAGGATCGTTCCGACGAGGAAAATAGTTTAGACTTAACTTCAATCTATAATTACTATTGTTCAGTCAATTACTTCCTTGGAAAGCAAAAATGATAAAAGGGGGGTTTTCTATTTCTAAATAAATGAAAATAACTAGCGAAATTGAAAGAGACACTTAACAGCTTCAAATGTTGGAGTTTAATCAATTAATGAATGTATTTAGGGTTTACGTGTTCCCCACAGGTTCATAAATTGATAAGTCTAACTATAACAATTATTTCTTACTATCTTGCATGCAAAGTGATAAGTTATGTATTTCTAAATCCTTTGTCCGGCATCTAGAAAATTTCACTCCGCACCTTGGTCCGGCTACGTGTGTTGCTATCCTAACCCTTATCTTTACCTCATATTAAGCATCGTATTTGATATTTGACTAATTTATTACCTCGTACCAATCAATACTAGCCTATTAGATAGTATACACTAAATCTATGTTGATAATTCTTTTCCTATTATCTACCTCCTTTGTCCGGCAAGTAGCATTAAGGCGAGTTCTAACGTTGGCCATCCGTTAAAAAGACTTCTAAGCGTAAGAATTATCAATACATGCAAGACACAGTTCTAGAATTGTTATTTTAGTTACGTTTTACCTCATTATTTGCCTATGGTTCCCACAACCATAGTTATGGAGTTTAGTTACCCATACTCATGATCACAATATTCAAATATATGATATAAGAATTCAGGCACTTACTTCAATGAGAAAGAGTAAAATTCGAAAGTTCGCTTGATTAATCAACAAAAATCATTAATAATCAATTACTGAAATTAATTGAAGAACAAAGAGTCTAAAAATAATCAAGGGTCTAACAATAATCAAGGGCCTAACCAAATAATCTAGGGTATAACCTCAAAAACGAGGTTTTTCGAACTATTTATAGAAAATAAAAACCTAATTAAACAAGGACTCTATTTGCTGGAAATCTGTCAAAACGCGGCTGGGTCGACGGACCTCGCGAAGGATCGTCGTGGTCACGACGGGCCGTCATGGATTCCGTTGTCCCATACTTGTGCAATTTCTTCTGCTGCTCTCTTCATTACCCTCGACGAAGGTATGACGGATCTTCATAGGCACAATGGTCCGTCGAGGGTCTCCGTTCCAAAACACTTGAACTCTTGGAATATGGGTACTGGGACTACTTCTCTAATCTTCATGACGAACCTACAGGACAGACCGTCATGGCTACGACGGTCTGTCACGCTTTCCGTAACCCCACACTAGGTCAGACTTCCCCATCTTCCTTCAGCAGCTGCACTTTGCTGCCACCTACGGACCGTCACGAGCATGACGGACCGTCACAAGCTCCGTAGGTGGTCTCTTCTGCATTTCTTCGCTCAAAAACCTCCGCATTCATTTTTGGTAAGATTTCCTTCAAATAAGGAGAAACTTATATAAAAATTAGCACAAAAAGGCTTTTTGACACACTAAACATAAGGAAAAAGTATTAATAATACCGTGAAACCACGATATATCAATACCCTTAACTTAAATTCGTTTTTTGTCCTCAAGCGACGCACTATGACTCAATACAAAATCTTTGTACAATAATATCCATGTTTTATCCTTTGCAATCATTTGGCTATCAATTCCGATTAATCTCATCATATTTATGCATAGTATTACTATTATGCCTGAATTATGTGGAATCAGACCATGACACAGACTTACCATGAACTAACACCTATCCTTTTCAATTTCTCATCGAGGTGCTAATATTTCCGGTACTGCAACTAGTGTCCTCACTTTAAAACAAAATCCTCATTTTACACACAATGATTTCAGTTTGAGTAAAAGGATTACTTTTCTGCACTCACTCTCAGAACAAATTCACACTCATTCATAACTATTGCCATAAGCTTGCCCTTATTTTCACTGCTTTAAGTGCGCTATACAACCCTTAGGATCACGATAGGACTTTCTTAGCTTGTAGCACAGGCTCAGGGTCAGGTAGGGTATATTTAGGTATACTTTAGTGACTTTTTGCCCTCCTTGACATATCGGCTAAACATACCATTTTCTATCATTTTATTTTGCTCAGTTTCCCATATTCTTTCACCTTGCTATTTTCCCTTTTTTCTTCAGTTGTGTAAGTGACTCTCTTCTTTTCTTGCTTGTATTTCTTGTAATTTTTTTTACTTTTCTTTCAACTAATTCTTGAGTCACTTTACTTTTGTTCTTTCTCTCTCTTTGTTTTTTGAACCCCACTTTCCAGATCATTCCTCATAATAGCCACCCTCAACTAATGGCTTTGCCATGAGTCAAAGTACACAATACCAAAAGTTGGGTCAGGGCCATAAAAAGGTTGTTTACTGCATTAGCCACCCTCAACTTATGCTTTTGGCATAAGATGAGGTGCACATGTCCAAGGAGGGACCAGGGCCAACACATTATTCCTAGAAAAGATCAGTTGGGGTGTAAAAGAATGTTCTAATTTAAGCTCAAATCATTTGGATCAAAGAAGGATAAATTTCATTTGTTTT
>NC_028645.1:58822146-58849992 GCF_001406875.1 Solanum pennellii | reverse complement strand
TTTAGGCTAAAAATGGGCTATATTGAATAATGGCCTATGATCCTTTCCTAATTGTCTATTACAGCTTACTTTTAGCAGGACTAACCAGGCAAGTTCTAGCTCAGTACAAATAATGGACTATTCAAATCTTCCTCACACTCACTTGACATCTCATCACTCTACCAGATTATCAGACACCTAGTTCGAATTTCAGACTTAGGGTCATGCAGTGGTGCAGCTCTATGTCATGCTTAAAGCCACACATTTATCAATTACTATGCCTTGTCATGCATAATTTTCCATTTTATCAGGATATCATTTTATCCATCATGCTCCAGAATTAAACTATGTACACAAGATATAGACATGCCGGTTCAACAGAAAAAGTAATCAGTCTCTTGGGGAAAAAGAACACAGGCAAGAAAACCCCAAAAGAGGATAGTGAATTGGGCTACTCAGACTTCACCCTAGCACTCACTTTCAATTAACCCCACCCCCAACAAAAAGACATGCAATTGTCACCAAAGCATAAAAAATTGAAATGCAAGAGTGGTACGTGAAGCAAACCTGGGGCGCAAAGCGCCGACGATCACCAAGCTGGTGGGTTCGGTTCCCCGGAACCCACTACCTCTGTAATCTGGACACCCTCAGTGGTGTCCTCAACATCAACAGCACTATCAGCAGTGCCTCCCGCTATCTCCACAGTTCTGGAGCTAGACGCCCCAGCAGCTAACTCTCGTGGTCTCATCTAACGCGTCTCCTCTTCTGCAAGCGAGGCTCTCCTCGTAGCCTCCATCTCACAGCGCTCCTTCTTCCGTGCTCGAGCTTCATCCTCCTCTCGACCCCTACGCCTCTTGGCATGCTCTCGAGGGAGAGGTGGTGGAATATCTGAAGTGGCGAATAGGGCCGCCATCATTGTGTCTTCAGCAGGCTCTGCAGAAGGGGCCTCAGACTCAGGCACACTAGCCTCTAAGATCATATCAATATCTGCGTGAAGACTATTGACCGCAGCCTGAAGGGTCGACACATCCACCGGAGGGGTTGGACGGGCTAGCACCCGCAACTCAAAAGCGTCCAAGCCTTGATGAACCTCAGCGATCTTCCACTCTGTGTGTTGGACCATTCTCCGCTCCAAGCGCTCTTCTGCCTCGGCAATAGACCTATGCATCCAAGGCGGGATATGATGCAGAATTGTAGCCATTTGAGCCTCTAATTTATGGACCCTAGCAAGCGGGACCAAAGTGGGTAAAGGGGCTGAGCGAGAGGAACTTGGGGCAGTGCTACTACCCGGGATAGACTCGACCGGGGTAGTGTCAGTGGAAGCCGCCTACGTAGCCGTGCGGGCTTGTGCTACCGTATCATCCAGATTGTCAAAAAGTGGAGGCAACTCTGGACGGGGCCCTCTACGTGGAGCCAACTCATTGGCCTCATCCTTGATGAGGCCGATATCAACAGTGCCCAGAGAGGTCTTGAGCTGATCAACGTGCCAAATAGGCACACCTGCAGACCTGCATCGAGAAAATATCATGCACGGGAAAGGGTAAGTAGTTGTGACGTTAAAATTCCTCTCGTGCATGACTGCCTGTAGAAACCACGAAAAATCAACCTCAAACCCGACTATCATCGCTGCCATCAGTACTGCTCTATCCCATGTGACGATATTATCAGCCGCTGTGGGGGAAAGGCAGTGGCGGATAATCAACCACAAAAACAATGTCGTGATAGTCAGGCTGGCCTTCTTGATGGCCCCCTTCGGCTCGGTCACCCAGCCGGCACCCTCTCCATCAACAGACAAGTGTAGGGCCATCCACCTCTTGGTGGTCTCTCTCAGCGATGGATCATGCAGGAATTGGCCATCTTTAACAATCTGCCATCGGTAGTCAAACTTGGCAGTGAGAGGGGTCCGATTAGCATCAACATCCTCGCCGTATAGAAACCGGCGGATGGCAGGCATCGAGATATCAACCTGAACGCCACGTACTCGGACCTGCTCCAGTGGGGCCTGTTTGGCGGGGGCAGCCCGCCTATTAATATGTGATCGAAGAGTCACGACGTAGGATTCATAGAACTCTCGGACCAGCTCTTCACTATAACGTCCTAACGGACGTGCTGTCCACTCCAGTCGATGTCTGGTGAATAGATTGTGGATCTCAGGCATTGTCGGGAGACTTCCTGTAAGGACCCGCCGCTCCAATGTGAGTGTCCGAGTCATAACTCCTTTGTCATTCAGGAAATTTGCATCGGAATAGACTTGAAACTGCCCATCGACACACCACTGGTTTGGCTGTTTAGTAACCGGGGTGAGAGCACGAGCTGGTGAACCGGGTGTGGATTCCGAACTGTCAGCCTCATCAGAGGAGGCAGAATCTTCAGCGAGGGCGGGGGCGGGAACCTCAGCAGATGCGGAGGCTTCCTCCGACCATGAAACTCCTAAGGAGCCAGACGCTCCTTTTTCTTTGGGAGCTGACCCAGAAGGTGTGCCGGTCAGTGTGCGCTCCTCATCAGACTGGGAGGCAGTGACTACGCCGGACGCTACCTTTTTGGGTGTGGCTCGGCAGCACGTGCAGCTCGGGATGGGGTAGAAGTGCCTGGGGGCACGTACTCGGGGTCACGCTCATCATCAGAGCCAATGACTAGGCGGGCAGACGGGGCGATAGATTTTGATCGCCCACGTGCGTAGACTCGATCTTGTTTTGGTTCCATAATAGATAGTACTTGTAAAGGATCAATATTAGTACTAGAAGGAGCAAACAAGACAAGCAAAACCACACAAAATAAATAAAAAAATTAAAATAAAATGACATTGCTATGGTAACAGTGAAACACAACGGACCAGGTGATGGCTCATCGTGAGTACGACGGACCGTCATGGGGTCCGTCGTGTCTTACATAGACTATGTTTATATGGAGAACCCTGAAGGAGAGTCTCTGACAAGTATGACGGTATGTACAGGACAGACCGTCACGGGAACGACGGTCCGTCGTAGGTGTCTGTCAGAGGACACTTGAAAAAAAATATGGAGAACCTTAGGAGAAGGGTCTCTGACCATGATAACATTCATGCAGGACGGACCGTCATGGGTATGACGGTTCGTCGTACTTGTACGTTTGAGGACACTTAGAAAAATAGAGAGAGGCTATTAGGAACAGGGTCTCTGACAACCAGAACGGTTGTGCAGGATGGATCGTCGTAGGGATGACGGTCCGTCACATGTGTCCGTTGGAGGACACTTAGAAAAAGTTAGATACCCTTAGGAATAGGGTCTCTAACAACCAGAACGGTTGTGCAGGATGGACCGTCATGGGAACGATGGTCCGTCGCATGTGGCCGTTGGTGGACACTTGGAGAAAATTGGACAGTGGGGTGTTAGGGCGGTTGGAACTGACCCAATGACGGTCCGTCGTGGGTACGACGGTCCATCATCGGGGTCTCATTCTGTAACTCAGTGACCGAACTGGAGATGCCCCATTCATCCCCTATGACCCAAATCGAATTGGTAGTGTTTTAACCTACATTTGTCTAACCCAAATACCTATTAAACTAGCAATGCTAAAGCACCTATTTCTAGTGTTTTAACACGGCAATTTCGAGGATTTTTTTTAACCTAGTTTAGACAAAATTTGATAAAGAATGAACATATCAAGAAGAACTAGGCTACTACTAATTGATAAACAAAAATGCAATTATAAATGAGTAGAAATTAGAGACACATACCTGAGAATTTGACAAAAACAAGAGGGAAAGGTACTTGGTTATCAATTAGACACTCACAGGAGCAGCTCCGACTAGTAGATGATGAATTTCGAGGAATTTGGAGAATTTGGGGAAAATGATCGGTTGTAAGAGAGCTTCGAAAGTTGAAAAGGGAGGGAAATGGAAGAAAGAGTGAAAGAATGGGGTGAAATGAGGGGTGGGGGTTTTAAATGATGAATTTTTTAAAAACCCCAACCGGGTCGGGTCGGGTACATTTCAATAAACACGCGACGATTGACCGACAAAAGGTCCTTCTCGGTTGTGACGGTTCGTCGTTGGTTCCGTCGCGTGTGCCCTAGTTTGAAAATAACAGAAAGATGTACCTGGCACGACGGATTCATGCGACGGTCCGTCGTAGGAGCAAAGGTCCGTCGCAGGAGCAACGGTCCGTCGTTGTATCCGTCAGTGACTGCTGCAGAGTAATTTTCTACAGAATTTCCTGGTGATGTGCCTGCAACTTTAAAATCCATTAGTAGAAATGCTACCATTACTAGAAAGAAAAAACTATAAGTATTGGGTTGCCTCCCAACAAGGCCTGAATTAGCGTCGCGGCACGACTGAGGACACTTGATTACTCAGCCTTCATCAAGATGGTATGCCTCTATCACTTCATTCACCGATGCAGTATGACCAAAATAGAGTTTTATTCGTTCTCTATTCACCTTAAACCGCACTCTCTCCATGGTTTTTAACTCAACTGCTCCATGAGGGAATACTTGTGTAATCAAGTAAGGGCCAGTCCGTTTGGAATTGAGCTTGCCCGGAAGCCAATGCAACCTTGAACTGTCTAAAAGCTCCAAATCCCCTTTCATAAACTCTTGTTTTTCACTTTTTTGTTCATTCTCCTTCTTCATCTTTTCTTTGTGGGATATGGCGGATATCGATTGGAGCTCACCACTCTTACTCATGGACCTACAAATGTTGAAGGTCTCTTCTTCATTGTTCAACCTAAATTTCATCTGCCCCTTTTCCATATAAACTATGGCTCTACCTGTAGCAAGGAATGACCTCCCAAGAATAATAGGCACTTCAAAATCTACTTCACAATCAAGAATAACAAAATCAGCCGGAAATATGAATGACTCCACTTTTACTAGCACATCATGGAGTATACCTATAGGCCTTTTCACTGTTCGATCACCCATATCACAGTGGGTTTGGGGTCACCCAAACCCAACTTCTTGTAAATCGAGAGGGGCATGAGATTTATACTTTCCCCCAGATCACATAATGCTTTTGCAAAATGTAATGACCCGATTGTACAAGGAATAGTGAACACGCCCGGATCTTCTTTCTTTAGTACGAGAGATCTTGTAGCAATATCACTACAATGCTGCATTCTATCATCGTCCTCGACAGTGACCAATCTTTTCTTTGTAACCAGATCTTTCATAAACATGGCATAACCGGGCATTTGTTCTAGAGCTTCTACCAAAGGGACATTGATAGAAAGCTGCTTCAGCATTGTTATAAATCACCGATATTTACCATCCTCGGTCTTTTTCACTAATCTCTGTGGGAAGGGTGGTGGTGGTCTAGGCTTCATAGGGACTTCTGCATCTTTTCCAGTGCTCTCTTCTGCTTCACCACTACCCTTTACCACCTTATCATCATCCTTTCTCACCTTTTTCTCATTAGACGACATAGGTGGGTCAATGGTTTGCTTACCACCCTGAGTAGTGATTGCCATACAGTGCGCATCATTTTTTGGATTTTGGAAAGTGTTGCTTGGAAGAGTGCCCGGTTTCCATGTGTTCACTGTCGCAGATAATTGGGCCATTTGCAACTCGATCTGCTTAATCGATATTGCATGTGTATCGACTTTTTGCCCAATACCTGCTTAATCACACCTTAACTCTCTAATGTGTTCATCACTAGCATCAAACCTCCTCATCATTTTGTGCAACATATCCTCAACTCGCGCCATACTATCTCCACCATCCGTAGGAGTAACTTCACGATTTTGAGGAGGGACATAGGGCCCATTCCTATCATTTCTGTTACCGTAGTTACCCCTGTTGAAGTTGTTGTCGCGGTTGTAGTTCCCATCTCGGACATAATGACCCTCACGGTTATATTTACAATAGATCCGACCATGGTTCCCTTGACCTTGGCGCCAATTATCCTGATTTGAGCCTTGGGCGCTCGGTCGAAAACCCCGTCTGCTCATTTACTGCATAGGAGTCCTCCGCATAATAGCATTCATCAATAGGTGGTGGTGGTTTAGGCAAGTAGTTAACTGCATTTATCTTTTCTGCACCCCCAGTAATATGTTTTAGTACCAACCCAAGCTAAGTTCTCATCTGAGCCATTTCTTCACGAATCTCATCTGTGGCTGGGTTGTGAGTGGACTGCACTGCGAAGGAATTTCTCCCGGTATCTGACTTCCTAGTACTCCAGGCTTTATTATTCCGGGAGATATTCTCTAATTTTTCAGCAATCTCAGCATAAGGACACTCCCCATAAGATCCACCTAGTATAGTTTCAAACATCGCTTTATTATTATCATCCTGTCCTCGATAGAAGTATTCCTTCAGTGACTCATCATTTATACGGTGATTTGGGACACTTCTCAAGAACGAGGTGAATCTATCCCAAGAACTACTAATTGACTCTTGGTGGTGCCACAAAATTGTTCACTCTGTCTTTGTGGTTTAGTTTCTAGGAGACCGGATAGTAGCGTGCTAAGAAAACATCCCTTAGTTGGTTCCAAGTGAAAATTGAGTTGTACGGGAGCTTAGTGAACCATATAGCAGCCTCTCCCGTCAGTGAGATAGGAAACACTCTGAGCCCTATTACATCCAAATCCAAGTCAGGCCTCCATACACAGCTTTTACACACTACCCTTGCCTTAGCTATATGGGCAAGTGGATCCTCAAAAGGTAGCCCTGAAAACAAACCTCTGGCAGTGAGCATTTGCATCAGGCTACTAGTTACCACAATGATGTGGCCTGGTGATAGAGGAGGCAAGACAAGTGGCCCATCGGAGTCTGCTATGTTATTATAGCCTCTGTATTATGTTTGGGGCCGTGGAGCGGGATTTCGTCCCCTCTGTTGGTGTTAACCCAGGGCATTGGGTAACAACTGACCATGAACATCAACCGGAGCTGGGATATTCTGGTTTGGATCATCATCATTAATTCCCAAGTTTCGATTCATGTTGCATAGTGTACGCTCTAATTCGTGATCGTACGGAAACAAGGGTTCTCTTCCTCTCCGTGTATTTGGCATACAAGGAGGGTGGTTCTGCACGAATCAAAAAAAATAAAACAAAGTAAGATCAGGTAAGTATCAACTAAACTATAGTAATAAGTTTAAGTTAATCTAAAAGCTACTTTCCCCGGCAGCGGCTCCAAAATTTGATACGCTCAAACTTACTTCTCAAATAAGAAGTAAAGCGGTCGTGTCAAGTAAATAACCCAACTAATGAGGTTGGGATCGTTCCCAGGAGGAAAATAATATAGACTTAACTTCAATCTATTATTACTATTGTTCAGTCAATTACTTCCTTGGAAAGCAAAAATGATAAAAGGGGGGTTTTCCATTTCTAAATAAATGAAAATAACTAGCGAAATTGAAAGAGACACTTAACAGTTTCAAATGTTGGAGTTTAATCAATTAATGAAAGTAACTAGGGTTTACGTGTTCCCCACAGGTTCATAACATGATAAGTCTAACTATAAGATTTCTTTCCTAGTATCTTGCATGCAAAGTGATAAGTTATGTATTTCTAAATCCTTGGTCCGGCATCTAGAAAATTTCACTCCGCACCTTGGTCCGGCTACGTGTGTTGCTATCCTAACCCTTATCTTTACCTCATATTAAGCATCGTATTCGATATTTGACTAAGTTATTACCTCGTACCAATCAATACTAGCCTATTAGATAGTATACACTAAATCTATGTTGATAATTCTTTTCCTATTATCTACCTCCTCTGTCTGGCAAGTAGCATTAAGGCGAGTTATAACGTTGGCCATCCGTTAAAAAGACTTCTAAGCGAAAGAATTATCAATACATGCAAGACACTGTTCTAGAATTGTAATTTTAGTTAGGTTTTACCTCATTATTTGCCTATGGTTCCCACAACCCTAGTTATGGAGTTTTGTTACCCATAGTCATAATCACAATATTCAAATATATGACATAAGAATTCATGCTCTTACTTCAATGAGAAAGAGTAAAATCCGAAAGTTTGCTTTATTAATCAACAAAAATCACCAACAATCAATTACTGAAATTAATAAGAGAACAAAGAGTCTAAAAATAATCAAGGGTATAACAATAATCAAGGGCCTAACCAAATAATCCAGGGTCTAACCTCAAAAACGAGGTTTTTCGAACTATTTATAGAAAATAAAAACCTAACTAAACAAGGACTCTATTTGCTGGAAATCTTTCAAAACGCATTGGGTCGATGGACCTCGCGACGGATCGTCATGGATTTCGTCGTCCCATACTTGTGCAATTTCTTCTGCTGCTCTCTTAATTACCCTCGACGGCAGGTATGACGGATCGTCAGAGGCACAACGGTCCGGCGAGGGTCTCCGTTCCAAAACACTTGAACTCTTGGAATATGGGTACTGGACTACTTCTCTGATCTTCATGACGAACCTGCAGGACGGACCGTCATGGCTACGACGGTCCGTCACGCTTTCCGTAACCCCACACTTGGTCAGACTTCCCCATCTTTCTTCAGCAGCTTCACTACGCTGCCACCTATGGACCGTCACGAGCATGGCGGACAGTCACAAGCTCCGTAGGTGGTCTCTTCTGCATTTCTTCGCTCAAAAACCTCCGCATTCATCTTTGGAAAGATTTCCTGCAAATAAGGAGAAACTTATATAAAAATTAGCATAAAAGGCTTTTGGACACACTAAGCATAAGGAAAAAATATTAATAATACCGTGAAACCACGGTATATTAACACCCTCAACTTAAATTCGTTGTTTGTCCTCAAGCGACACACTATCACTCAATACAAAATCTTTGTACATTAAAATCCATGATTTATCATTTGCAATCATTTGGTTATCAATCCCGATTAATCTCATCATATTTATGCATGCTATCACTATTAGGCTTGAATTATGTGGAATCAGACCATGACACAGAATCACCATGCACTAACACATATCCTCTTCAATTTCTCACCGAGGTGCTAATATTTCCGGTAATACAACTAGTGTCCTCACTTCAAAACAAAATCCTCATTTTTCACACAATGATTTCAGTTTGAGTATAAGGATTACTTTACAACACTTACTCTCTGAACAAATTCACACTCATTAATAACTATTCCCATAAGCTCGCCCTTATTTAAACTGCTTTAAGTTCGCTATACAACCCTTAGGATCACGATAGGACTTTCTTAGCTTGTAACACAGGCTCAAGGTCAGGTAGGGTATATTTAGGTATACTTTAGTGACTTTTTGCCCTCCTTTACATATCGGCTAAACATACCATTTTCTATCATTTTATTTTTCCCAGTTTCCCATATTCTTTCACCTTGCTATTTACCCTTTTTTCTTCATTTGTGTAAGTGACTCTCTTCTTTTCTTGCTTGTATTTCTTGTAATTTTTTTTTACTTTTATTTCAACTAATTCTTGAGTCACTTTACTTTTGTTCTTTCTCTCTCTTTGTTCTTTCAACCCCACTTTCCAGAGCATTCCTCATAATATCCATCCTCAACTCATGGCTTTGCCATGAGCCAAAGTACACAATACCCAAAGTTGGGTCAGGGCCATAAAAAGGTCGTTTACTGCATTACCCACCCTCAACTTATGCTTTTGGCATAAGCTGAGGTGCACATGTCCAAGGAGGGACTAGGTCCAACACATTATTCCCAGAAAAGATCAGTTGGGGTGAAAAAGAAAGGTCTAATTTAAGCTCAAATCATTTGGATGAAAGAAGGATAAATTTCATTTGGTTTTCTTTTATTTAGGCTAAAAATGGGCTATATTGAATAAGGGCATGTGATCATTTCCTAATTTTCTATTACAGCTTACTTTTAGCAGGACTAACCTGGTAAGTTCTAGCTCAGTACAAATAGTGGACTACTCAAATCTTCCTCACACTCACCTGACATCTCATCACTCCACCAGATTATCAGACACCTAGTTCGAATTTTAGACTTAGGGTCATGCAGTGATGTACCTTTATGTCATGCTTAGAGCCACACATTTATCAATTACTATACCTTGTGATGCATCATTTTCCATTTTATCAGGATATCATTTTAGCCATCATGCTCCAGAATTAAACTATGTACACAAGATATAGACAAGCCGGTTCAACAGAAAAAGTAATCAGTCTCTTGGGGAAAAAGAACACAGGCAAGAAAACCCCAAAAGGAGGATAGTGAATTGGGATACTAAGACTTCACCCTAGCACTCACTTTCCATTTACCCCACCCCCAACAAAAAGACATGCAATTGTCCCCAATGCATTAAAAAATTGAAATACTATAGTGGTAGGTGAAGCAAACCTGGGGCGCAAAGGGCCGACGATCAGCAAGCTGGTGGGTCCGGTTCCCCGGAACCCACTACCTCTGTAATCTGGACACCCTCAGTGGTGTCCTTAGCATCAACAATACTATCCGCAGTGCCTCCCGCTATCTCCACAGTTCTGGAGCTAGACGCCTCAGCAGGTAACTCTCCTGCTCTCAT
This sequence comes from Solanum pennellii, assembly GCF_001406875.1. Lineage (NCBI taxonomy): Eukaryota > Viridiplantae > Streptophyta > Magnoliopsida > Solanales > Solanaceae > Solanum > Solanum pennellii. The sequence goes on along the minus strand of NC_028645.1, from coordinate 58,839,590 downwards.
TTGACGCGCCTCCTCTTCAGCAAGCGAGGCTCTCCTCGCAGCCTCCATCTCACGGGGCTTCTTCTTCCGTGCTCGAGCTTCATCCTCCTCTCGACCCCTACGCCTCTTGGCATGCTCTCGAGGGGGAGGTGGTGGAATCTCTGAAGTGGAGAATAGGGCTGCCATCACTGTGTCTTCAGCAGGCTCTGCAGAAGGGGCCTCAGACTCAGGCACCCTAGCCTCTAAGATCATATCAATATCTGCGCGAAGACTGTCGACCACAGCGTTAAGGGTCGACACATCCACCGGAGGGGCTGGACGGGCTAGCACCCGCAACTCAAAAGCGTCAAAGCGTTGATGAACCTCAGCGATCTTCCACTCTGTGTGCTGGACCATTCTCCGCTACAAGCGCTCTTCTTCCTCGGCAATAGACCTATGCATCCAAGGTTGGATATGATGCAGAAGTGTAGCCATTTGCGCCTCTAATTTTTGGACCCTAGCAAGCGGGACCAGAGCGGGTAAAGGGGCTGAGCGAGAGGAGCTCGGGGCAGTGCTATTATCTGGGATAGACTCGACCAGGGTAGTGTCAGTGGAAGCCGCCTACGTAGCCATGCGGGCTTGGGCTACCGTATCAGCCCGATTGTCAACAAGTGTAGGCAACTCTGGACGGGGCCCTCTGCGTGGAGCCAACTCATTGGCCTCATCCCAGATGAGGCCGATATCAACAGTGCTCAGAGAGGTCTTGAGTTGATCAACGTGCCATATAGGCACACCTGCGGACCTACATAGGGAAAATATCATGCACGGGAAAGGGTAAGTAGTTGTGACCTTAAAAGCCCTCTCGTGCATGACCGCCTGTAGAAGCCACACAAAATCCACCTCAAACCCGGCTATCATCGCCGCCATTAGTACTGCTTTATCCCATGTGACGATATTATCAGCGGCTTTGGGGGAAAGGCAGTGGCGGACAATCAACCACAAAAACTTTTTCGTGAAAGTCAGGTTGGTCTTCTTGATGGCCCCCTTCGGCTCGATCACCCAGTCGGCACCCTCTCCATCAACGGACAAGTGCAGGGCCATCCACCTCTTGGTGGTCTCTCTCAGCGATGGATCATGCAGGAATTGGCCATCTTTAACAATCTGCCATCGGTAGTCAAACTCGGCAGTGAGAGGGGTCTAATTAGCATCAGCATCCTCGCTGTATAGAAACCGGCGGATGGCAGGCAGGGAGATATCAACCTGAACGCCACATACTCGGACCTTCTCTAGTGGGGCCTTTTTGGCGGGGGCAGCCCGCCTATTGATCTGTGATCGGAGAGTCGCGACGTAGGATTCATAGAACTCTCAGACAAGCTCTTCACTATAACGTCCCAACGGACGTGCTGTCCACTTCAGTCGATGTCTGGTGAATAGATTGTGGATCTCAGGCATCGTCGGGAGACTTCCCGTAAGTACATGCGGCTCCTATGTAAGTGTCCGAGTCATAACTCCTTTGTCATTCAGGAACTTTGCATCGGAATAGGCTTGAAACTGCCCGTCGACACACCACCGGTTTGGCTGCTCCGTAACCGGGGTGAGAGCACGGGCTGGTGAACCGGGTGTGGATTCCGAACTGTCAGCCACATCAGACGAGGCCGAATCTGCAGGGGGGGCGGGGGCGGGAACCTCAATAGATGCGGAGGCTTCCTCCTACCACGAAACTCCTAAGGAGCCAGACGCTCCTTCTTCTTTGGTAGCTGACCCAGAAGGTGTGCCGGTCAGTGTGCGCTCCTCATCAGACTGGGAGGCAGTGACTACGCCGGACGCTACCTTTTTGGGTGTGGCACTGGCAGCACGTGCAGCTCGGGATAGGGTGGAAGTTCCTGGGGGCACGTACTCGGGGTCACGCTCATCATCAGATCCAATGACCAGGCGGGCAGACGGGGCGATAGATTTTGATCGCCCGCGTGCGTAGACTCGATCTTGTTTTGGTGCCGTAATAGATATTACCTGTAAAGGATCAATATTAGTACTAGAAGGAGCAAACAAGACAAGCAAAACCACACAAAATAAATAGAAAAATTAAAATAAAATGACATTGCTATAGTAACAGTGAAACATAACGGACCAGGTGACGGCTCATCGTGAGTACGACGGACCGTCATGGGGTCCTTCGTGTCTTACTTAGACTATGTTCATATGGAGAACCCTATAGGAGTGTCTCTGACAAGTATGACGGTATGTACAGGACAGACCGTCACAGGAACGACAGTCCGTCGTAGGTGTCTGTTAGAGGACACTTAAGAAAATATGGAGACCCTTAGGAGAGGGGTCTCTGACCATCATAACGGTCATGAAGGACGGTCCGTCGTGGGTATGACAGTCCATCGTACTTGTACGTTTGAGGACACCTCGAACAATAGAGAGAGGCCCTTAGGAACAGGGTCTCTGACAACCAGAACGGTTGTGCAGGACGGATCGTCATAGGGATGATGGTCTGTCACATGTGTCCGTTGGAGAAATCTTAGAAAAAGTTAGATACTCTTAGGAATAGGGTCTCTGACAACCAGAACAGTTGTGCAGGATGGACCGTCGTGGGAACGATGGTCCGTTGCATGTGGCCGTTGGTGGACACTTGGAGAAAATTGGACAGTGGGGTGTTAGGGCGGTTGGAACGGACCCAATGATGGTCCGTCATGGGTACGATGGTCCGTCATTGGGGTCTCGTTCTGTAACTCAGTGACAGAACTGGAGATGCCCCATTCATCCCCTATGACCCAAATCGAATTGCTAGTGTTTTGACCTACATTTGTCTAACCCAAATACCTAGTAAACTAGCAATGCTAAAGCACCTATTTCTAGGGTTTTAACACGGCAATTTCGAGGATTTTTTTTAACTTAGGTCAGACAAAATTTGATAAAGAATGAACATATCAAGAAGAACTAGGCTACTACTAATTGATAAGCAAAAATGCAATATAAATGAGTAGATATTAGAGACACATACCTGAGAATTTGACAAAAACAAGAGGGAAAGGTACTTGGTGATCAATTTGACACTCACAGCTGCAGCTCCGACTAGTAATGATGAATTTTGAGGAATTTTGAGAATTTGGGGAAAATGATCGGTTGTAAGAGAGCTTTGAAAGTTGATAAGGGAGGGAAATAGGAGAAAGAGTGAAAGAATGGGGTGAAATGAGGGGGGATGGGGGTTTTAAATGATGAATTTTTAAATAACCCCAGCCGGGTTGGGTCGGGTACACTGCATTAAAGACGCGACGATTCACCGACAACGGTATGTCTAGGTTGTGACGGTTCGTCGTTGGTTCCGTCGCGTGTGCCCTAGTTTTAAAATATCAGAAAGACGTACCTGGCACGACGGATTCATGCGACGGTCCATTGCAGGAGCAACAGTTCGTCGCTGTATCCGTCAGTGACTGCTGCAGAGTAATTTTCTGCAGTATTTCCTGGTGATGTGCTTGCAACTTTAAAACCCATTAGTAGAAAATGCTACCATTACTAGAAAGAAAATACTATAAGTACTTGGTTGCCTCCCAACAAGCGCCTGATTTAACGTCGAGGCACGACTGAGGACACTTGATTACTCAGCCTTCATCAAGATGGTATGCCTCTATCACTTCATTCACCGATGCCGTATGCCCAAAATAGAGTTTTATTCGTTCTCTATTCACCTTAAACCGCACTCCCTCCTTGGTTTTTTTACTCAACTGCACCATGAGGGAATACTTGGGTAATCAAGTAAGGGCCAGTCCGTTTGGAATTCAGCATGACCGGAAGCCAATGCAACCTTGAATTGTCTAAAAGAACCAAATCCCCAACCATAAACTCTTGTTTTTAACTTTTTTGTTCATTCTCCTTCTTCATCTTTTGTTTGTGGTATATGGCGGATATCGATTGGAGCTCACCACTCGTCCTCATGGACCTACAAATGTTGAAGGTCGCTATTTCATTGTTCAACCGAAATTTCATCTGCCCCTTTTCCATATCAACTAAGGTTCTACCTGTAGCAAGGAATGGCCTCCCAAGAATAATAGGCACTTCAAAATCGACTTCACAATCAAGAATAACAAAATCTGCCGGAAATATGAATGACTCAACTTTTACTAGCACATCATTTAGTATCCCTATAGGCCTTTTCACTGTTCGATCAGCCATCAGTAGCCGCATCGCAGTGGGTTTTGGGTCACCCAAACCCAACTTCTTGTAAATCGAGAGGGGTATGAGATTTATACTTGCCCCCAAATCACATAATGCTTTCGCAAAATCTAATGACCCGACTGTACAAGGAATAGTGAACGCACCCGGATCTTCATTCTTTTGTATGAGAGATCTTGTAGCAATATCACTACAATGTTGCATTGTATCATCATCCTCAAAAGTGACCGATCTTTTCATTGTAACCAGATCTTTCATAAACTTGGCATAACCGGGCATTTGTTCTAGGACTTCTACCAAAGGGACATTGATAGAAAGCTGCTTCAGCACTGTTATAAAACGCCAATATTTACCATCTTCGGTCTTTTTCACTAATCTCTGAAGGAAGGGTGGTGGTGGTTTAAGCATGGGAATTACCGTCATAGGGACTTCTGCATCTTTTCCAGTGCTCTCTTCTGCTTCACCACTACCCTTTACCACCTTATCATCATCCTTTCTCACCTTTTTCTCATTAGACGGCATAGGTGGGTCAATGGTTTGCTTACCACCCTGAGTAGTGATTGCCATACAGAGCGCATCATTTTTCGAATTTTGGACAGTGTTGCTAGGAAGAGTTCCTGGTTGTCGTGTGTTCACTGTCGCAGAGAATTGGGCCATTTGCAACTCGATATGCTTAATCAACATTGCATGTGTATCGACTTTTTTTCCAATACCTGCTAAATCACACCTTAACTCTTTAATGTTCTCATCACTAGCATCGAACCTCCTCATCATTTTGTGCAACATATCCTCAACTCGCGCCATACTATCTCCACCATCCCTAGGAATAACTTCACGATTTTGAGGAGGGACATAGGGCCGTTTCCTATGATTTGTGTTACCGTAGTTACCCCTGTTGAAGTTGTTGTCACGTTTCTAGTTTCAATCTCGGACATAATGACCCTCACGGTTATAGTTACCATAGATCCGACCTTTGTTCCCTTGACCTTGGCGCCAATTATCCTGATTTGATCCTTGGGCGCTCGGTCGGAAACCCCGTCTGCTTATTTAATGCATAGGAGTACTCCACATAATAGCATTCATCATTAGGTGGTGGTGGTTTAGGCAAGTAGTTAACTGCATTTATCTTTTCTGTACCCCCAGTGATATGTTTTAGTACCAACCCAAGCTCAGTTCTCATCTGAGCCATTACTTCGCGAATCTCATCTGTGGCTGGGTTGTGAGTAGACTGCACGGCGAAAGTATTTCTCCCGGTATCTGACTTCCTAGTACTCCAAGGTTTATTATTCCGGGAGATTTTCTCTAATTTTTCAGCAATCTCAGCATACGGACACTCCCCATAAGATCCACCTGCTATAGTGTCCAACACCGCTTTATTATTATCATCTTGTCCTCGATAGAAGTATTCCTTCAGTGACTCATCATCTATACGGTGATTTGGGACGCTTCTCAAGAACGAGGTGAATCTATCCCAAGAACTACTAACTGACTCTCCTGGTAGTGCCACAAAGTTGTTCAGTCTGTATTTGTGGATTAGTTTCTTGGAGACCGGATAGTAGCGTGCTAAGAAAACATCCCTTAGTTGGTTCCAAGTGAAAATTGAGTTTTACGGGAGCTCAGTGAACCATATAGAAGCCTCTCCCGTCAGTGAGAGAGGAAACACTCTGAGCCCTATTACATCCAAGTCAAAGTCAGGCCTCCATACATAGCTTTTACATATTGCGCTTGCCTTAGCTATATGGGCATGTGGATCCTCAGAAGGTAGCCCTGAAAACAAACATCTGGCCGTGAGCATTTGCTTCACGCTACTAGTTGCCAGAAAGGTGTGGCCTGGTGGTAGAGGAGGCAAGACAAGTTGCCCATCGGAGTCTGCTATATTATCATAGCCTCTGTAGTATGCTTGGGGCCGTGGAGCGGGATTTTGTCCCCTTTGTTGGTGTTCACCCGGGGCATCGGGTAACAACTGACCATGAACATCAACCGGAGCTGGGATGTTCTGGTTAGGATCATCATCATTAATTCCCATGTTTCGATTCATGTTGCGTAGTGTACGCTCTAATTTGTGATCGTGGGGAAACAATGGTTTTATTCCTCTCCGTGTATTTGGCATACAAGGAGGGGGGTTCTACACGAATCAAAAACAATAAAACAAAGTAAAATCAAGAAAATATCAACTAAACTATAGTTATAAGTTTAAGTTAATCTATAAGCTACTTTCCCCGGCAGCGGCGCCAAAATTTGATACGCTCAAACTTACTTCTCAAATAAGAAGTAAAGCGGTCTTGTCAAGTAAATAACCCAACTAATGAGGTTGGGATCGTTCCCACGAGGAAAATAGTTTAGACTTAACTTCACTCTATTATTACTATTGTTTAGTCAATTAGTTCCTTTGAAAGCAAAAATGATAAAAGGGGGGTTTTCTGTTTCTAAATAAATAAAAATAACTAGAGAAATTGAAAGAGACACTTAACAGCTTCAAATGTTGGAGTTTAATCAATTAATGAAAGAAACTAGGGTTTACGTGTTCCTCACAGGTTCATAACTTGATAAGTCTAACTATAACAATTCTTTCCTAGTATCTTGCATGCAAAGTGATAAGTTATGTATTTCTAAATCCTTGGTCCGGCATCTAGAAAATTTCACTCCTAACCTTGGTCCGGCTACGTGTGTTGCTATCCTAACCCTTATCTTTACCTCATATTAAGCATCGTATTCGATATTTGACTATGTTATTACCTCGTACCAATCAATACTAGCCTATTAGATAGTATACACTAAATCTATGTTGATAATTCTTTTCCTATTATCTACCTCCTTGGTCCGGCAAGGCGCGGCTGGGTCGACGGACCTCGCGACGGATCGTCGTGGTCACGACAGGCCGTCATGTATTCCATCGTCCCATACTTGTGCAATTTCTTCTGCTGCTCTCTTCATTACCCTCGACGGTAGGTATGACAGATTGTTAGAGGCACAACGGTCCGTCGAGGGTGTCCGTCCTAAAACACTTGAACTCTTAGAATATGGGTACTGGGGCTACTTCTCTGATCTTCATGACGAACCTGCAGGACGGACCGTCATCGCTACGACGGTCCGTCACGCTTTCCGTAACCCCACACTTGGTCAGACTTCCCCATCTTCCTTCAGCAGCTGCACTACGCTGCCACCTACGGACCGTCACGAGCATGACGAAACGTCACAAGCTCCGTAGGTGGTCTCTTCTGCATTTCTTCGCTCAAAAACCTTCGCATTCATCTTTGCACAGATTTCCTGCAAATAAGGAGAAACTTATATTAAAATTAACACAAAAAGACTTTTGGACACACTAAACTTAAGGAAAAAGTATTAATAATACTGTGAAACCACGGTATATCAGACCACAAACCTTAGAATTCAATTCATACATCAAGAAGTAAGTGAAGGCAACTTCATTCATGTCAATAAATACCTTCATCATATAGTCATTTCGACCAACATAGTGTATATAAAGATAAGATCACATCTAATATATTCAAACCATGAACACCTTCATAACAAGTAGACCAATACTACAAAGTCATGCATATGGACATATACATAATCATACGTATTAGGTAACCTTCTTAGAACTTCCTAAGGAGATACTTGTGATATGTCTAGATGGGTTCATTACTTCCACCTATCCTAAGTAACCTCCCTTAAGTCCTCCTAGTTAGGATCCAATTCATTTACTTCTATCGTCCATTTTACTTTAGGGAAACTATAGCCTTAACTGACACTAAGACCATGGGTGCTAAACATGGAATTTGGTGTTGTAGAGCCTTACACCAATGGAAGGTGTTCTTACCTAGCCAAGGATAGAACATTAAAACATGCTAGCATACTAAGTGACATCACACTGCTAGATACTATGTGTCAAGCATAGTTAAGGAACTTGGAGGTACATGTGAAAACCCTCTTTATGCCAAGATTAGGCATTGTAGTTATTCGCTTATGGATACCCTATTTATGCCCATTGAGACATTGTGGTTATCACCCGCATGATGTTTATGGTGACCTACCTTTCCACTTTTGAAAGGGACACACTCATATTCAAGTTCACTTGGTGCTAAGCTAAGTTCCCTTTATTGAAAACCTTCATTAACATTACTTTATAAATTGTAGGCTTAGGAGATTCACTCTCCATATGCTTACCTCATAGGCTATAGATGAGAAGTCCTTTCATCAACCTATATCATGTGAGAAAATCCTTTCACATAGACATAACATATGTATTAGCACTATGTAGTTTAGGATAAACTTGAGCACACCTTTCAAGTATCCTATATTGACTAGATCATCATTCATGTGTGCGTGTATACATATATGTGAGCAAAACTTTCACATAACACCTTAAATCATATATGTTCATATATCAATACATAAGTCTATAGGTGTGCCATATGAGCAATCCTTTCATATTAACACATTAAGACACTATGCACATTCATACGTCATCATATCATATTCTTAGCATCATATCATAGAAGATATATTCATGACATGCCCATTCATTCATTTTCATGTACATAGAAACCAAACCTAGGAACTATCCCATCAAAGCACACATGTGCAATGCATAGACAAAGTCCCATACCCTTGTCCATGATAGTACACCTATAAAGTCATCCTAGTTAAGGAATACATAACATACTTCACATACATATACTTTACATGCATAGTAGTAGACACTAGTGAATATGAGAACTACCTTTCATTTAGACACCATGACCTATACTACTTGTAACATGCATGTAAAGTGAGTGTGTGTACATTTGTCAACATGATCACCTAATGGCTATCAACAACACATTATGGCATCCACCCTCTTAGACCATAATACTCTTTCAAGCATAAACCACACAACACACAATAGCATAGGAGAAAAGCTAACTTCATATTACACTTAAGACTTCTAACTTTTGATATTCATGCATTCACATAGGGGTACATAGGTAAGGGATTATTAACCATATTAACTCATAAGTGGAAGCAGCTATAATTTACCCTAACATGAATATACACATAATTATACAATAGCCATACAACCTAAATTACAACTAGAATAGGAAAGTAGGCATAAGCTTCACATAGTATCATCATAAGCACATGTTCATATATTCATCAATTTGCCGTCATCGACATGGTCAAAACATATATAGATTGACAATAAAGTAAACACCACCACCATAAGTGGACCATACCACACAATGGCATACAAGGCTTTATCAACATACTATAAAGAAATAGAGAAGTAGAAGAGTAGAGGAATTCTTGCCATTCCTTTAGCCTTTGGTCATCATAGACCATTACTACTCTTTTATCAATAAGTAAAGTATAGGGAAGTAGCTTAAGGTACCATAATCATACATGAAGTTAAGCATAAGCTACTACAAGGTCATACTACAAACTAGTACAACATATCACTAACATGCTATAATGTTGAAGGACATAGACCATCATCCAACTTCACTTGCATGGATTATAGATCATATTTAATAAATAATATCAATCCAAGGCAGTAGCCAATCATATACTTAATCATATGAAAATCATGTTTAAAGCTCGTCAAGAACAAGCTACTATCGTAGGCATTAAATTATCAATTCATTGTAGAGTAGAGAGAATATGCCATCGTATTAATTTTCCCAAATTATTAATCATCAGTCATATTTTACCAATAAAGTAAATGGTAGGCATTAGCTAATGAAATCATAGTATAGATGAGACTCTACTACAATTGCCAACAAGGTCGAATTCACTATAAGCATGCTTCATATTAGGAATTCATGAAAGGTATGTTGACATAGGTTAATCCTATTCAAACGATCATGAGTTGATCTACATTAAATCCATTACATATAATTCATACGCTCATTACGCTATAGGAAGCAATTATAGACAATTCACCATGATCAATTCATATAACAACGAAACTAACGTCAAGATCACGAGTTACTACTTGATATACTAGAAGAACCTAGATCAATTCGAACAAAGCCTTATTTAGTTTGATCATATAAGATTTATATCAACAATTCACCATGATATTAACCTAAGGTAGTATCTACAAGAATCTTAGCATAAACAAATTCCAGTTTTATACATTTAAAGATCAATGCATAGGATAGTATGTTCAATTCTTTATACATTGATTCACATGGATAATTCATCAACGATTCACCATAAATATACATACAATAGAGTAGACATAAACATATTATCATAATTGAATCACAAATCGATATGCATAAGATCAAGATCATAAAACTATACATAGGCTAAGATTGAGTTTATGAAAGAGAATGGGTTCATCATGTAATAGGATTAAAAAATAATGTCCAAATAACTAGATAATCATCAATATATTCATATGATGCTTTTGAAATAAATTAAAGAAAGAACCCATGGCTAGATTGAAAAAGGAGAACTTTGATCATGAAAACTCCTTTGAAAACATTTAGATTAACTCTCCAAGTGAAATGTTACTTAGAGATGAAGGATCACCACACCTTTGTCTAGTGGAAAACCTCCAAAAACTTGATGATTCATCTATGGGAATCCAAGATCCAAGCTGTTCTTGATCTTAATTAACAATGGTGGTTTCTAGGGAGAATATTTTTGAGGGGAAAGGTTCAATTTCGTGAGAGAGGATTTGGAATGGGTTCCTCACGTTTTTAATCCCTTATGCACACCCAGAGGTAGCTAAATAAACCTATTAGAATCAGGTTAGGACGTGTGGTGAATTTCCCATTCACCCCCTAAATAAAACAGTGCACAAGGCACCATTTGCAGGCCACCATTGACGGCACCATCGACGGATGGTAGGTCAATCAACGGGCCGTCTATGGCTTCCGTTAATTGGTCCTTGGCCTGATCTTTGGTTGAAATATTCCTAGGCTAAGTTTCCATCGACGATACCCCACCAAAAGGCCGTTGGCAAACCAACAGGCCGTCGTTTGATCCGTTGATTGACACTTTCAAGGTAGTGTCTCGACCAACATTGGGTCCTTCTTTTTGGGACTTTTCCGTGGCCCTTTAGAAGTCGTTGTTTCCAACATAAATACGAAACTCAACAAGTTGTAGACCTTCTACATATGTTTCACCCAAAAAAAGCACCTGCAACTCGTCCAAACAGGCTAGACCTCATCAAGACACACATTTAGCGTCTTAAGGGATATTTTTCAAACGCCTTGGACGTTCTTGGTCGTTTGACCTCCAAACTTCTCGAAACTCCATGTACTACTATTAAAAATCATTATGAATCATTTTAAGACTTCTTAATCTCATGACATACAATATAGAAGCACGTATAGACACATGATGCACATAGGTGACTAGTCGTCGAATGTTTTGGTCGTCCCTTTACGTTCGACTTCCAAATCACCTCAAACTTTACACACTGCCCCTAATAATACTATTATTAATTTTAGGACCTTATAAATTTAATACAAACAGGTTATGATCTAGACATCATAACTCATTTTAGGGTCTTACATTAGCTTAAGCCCCTTTCTTGAATAACCTTTAAGTTGTCCTTTTATCATAAACTTATCATAGGTCATAGGAGATTAAATCCTTGTATAAACATGATCATGAGATATTTAGGATTATATGAGAATTTCCTTTCATCGCAACCCTTTGTATGTGAGATTAACATAGCATAGTCATCTTGTGTAAAGCGTATAAAAGAATATCATAATTTGCATTATTGTGTGCTTTTCATATCTCACATATAACATGTTCATATCCTAGCATATCCACATAGAACCATCATACATACTTTCACAATATATCATCATGATTTATAGGCTAACATAAACGTGGTGGAGTAATCACAACTTTAGAAGACTTACCTCTTGCTTCCGAGAACCTTATTCAAGAACTTACGTTCAACTTACAACCTTCATAACCATTACATAGTAAAATACTCAATATCATAATCAATAACAGTTCTTCAAATCATGTAAAAGATCCATGCATAATATAGGGTAAAGGATAAGGGTCATTCAAGAGTTCATTCTAGTCTTAGTTCCAGTCCGTACGTTTTCATATTGTCAAATAGTAAAAACAATCATACGAAACCATCATGTAGATAAGAACGTGCTTCACACAAAATTCAAACATAAACAACAACATACTCATCATCGTGTGGAATAGTAAATAGAAAACACTTACTTTTAATTGAAATTCATTAATCTAGGGTAAGGAAGAAAATATGTTTTGTAGAGTAAAAACCCTAGTATTTGAAGTTCTTGAAAACATATCTTAGAAAGGACCTCTTGAGAAAAGGAATCCCAAGTGTGAAAAACCATACCTTATAGATGAAAAATCCACAAAAATTGGATGAAAAGCTTGAGGTCTTCGTCTTCTTCCTTAAGCTCTTCTTGATCTTCAATGTAGTTTGGAGAAAAGAGAGCGTTCTTGAGAAAATGAGAGAAATTTCATTTGATCTGGTTTGGGACATGCAAAAATGGTCTAAAACTAACCTAATATCAATATATAGTCGTCCTATGAATTTCCAAAAGAACCTCCACTTAAATGGGTCTTTTTTTATAAGTTAAATTACCAAAATACGACTTCAACAATTCTGTAAAGTAGTTGCGCATTGTGGGGCCAAATCCCGTCATTTTTTTTATTGAATTTTGAGTTGAGGCAGTGAGGTGCATGTCAGCCTCGCGTCACGAGGTTTCCTCTCAAATCTTGAGGCAAAACACCTCGTGATAGGCACGCGTCGCATGCTATGCCTCCACTTCTGCCTGCCGCAGGCTGCAAGGCAGCCTTCCCACCCATCTTTGGGTCCTCCCCCAGGACCCTTCCGGTGGTCCTTGGGGTGTCGTTAACGGATGTTTGGACCCTTTGCACTACATAGGGACGTCAACTACATCAAATTAGCTAGTTTCCAAACGTCAAGGTTTTTCTTAGTTGTTTTGGCTCTAACCTTTTCCAAATGATTTTATCACATTAACATAGGTCTTTAAACACCATTTTAAACATTATTTTATGGATTAATCTCTAGTATAAGTCATGGAATTTCCTGAGTGTTACGGGTAGAATGTGCACAAACCTTACCTTTACCTTTTGGAGATAAGTAGGTTGTTTTTGAAATAGCTTTGGCCAATTGAATGTATAACATCAAAGTTTTATTTGGAAACGATATAAATATCATGCAATGTTTTTATATTCTCAATAATAATATTTCATTATAACAGCTAAACAAATTATGTGAACAATTCTCATTATTATAAAGAGGTTTGAATACATACATGACTTCTTGTGTTGTCATCTTTGAAATAATTTGAAGACATCTTGGAATGAAATAAAAAGCAACAAAGAAGTAGTAGCAGTTACAATAAAGCCTCTTTGTTTGATATGTTGACACCCAATTTCGACTCTTCCCCAAATACATTAACTTTCGAGCTTCATTAATTTAGAACGATTTAAAATAATTAGCATTATAAAATTCAAAATATTTTTCAAGTCAACTCAAAGTAATTTTAGTTGTTTTATAATTTTTTAAAAAGTAAATATGTCTTTTATAAAATTAGTTTATTTTATAAATATTTGAAAATCTTCTCAAAAGTATTTTTTTTAATTAAATACTTTGTTTATTAGTTTAATTACTTAATAGTTTATGTGTTTGAGTTAATATTTTATGATTAAGATAATTAATTTTATTTCGTATGTGTAAGAACCTTAACAAATTAATTTACGTTAATTAATCATATTAGTCAAAATACTCTTAATCCTTCAAGAGACAAATATTTGGGCTTCTATCTTACAATTTCCATCAACTCCTATACCCAGCCCAAATTTAATGTCAATACCTTTATTTTTCATAATTTCTACCATTCCCTACCATTTTAAAATATTATCAAAAATCCCTTATTTTACTCCCAAAACCACAACAACTGATACATAAATCCATACTCCAAAAACCCACGCTTTCTCTTCTTTGTTTCACTCCATTAATCTCTCCCTGTTTTTCCTCCCACAATCCTATCAGTTTATTCCTTCCTTACAATTTGAAATTCAAAATCGTTCTCTCTCCAGTCAAATTGAATTCAACACCGAAATAGGTATATTCTTCATTTTCTCCAACTTTCAGCTCACCATTTTTTTTTATCACCAATCCTCTTATCCAACCTTTTAGTATAAACTATCCTCAACCACCTACCACGTCAACAAGTTTACCTGGTGCTATTGGTGGATGTTTTACGGATATATGTATCCATTCTCCAATGTGGCCTGCATTTTTTATTTTTTTTTGCTTTATCCTGCAGGTAATAACTAATATATGATATATTGTGGTCCATTCCCTCCTTTATATGCCAATACTGGTGGATTTGTTGTGTCAATTTATTGGTAAGGTTTTTATTGTGCACCCAATTAACTACCACAAATGCAGAAAAAATTTGATATATTATTGGTATTCGTCGTGTTTAGGAAGATGCACTACTTTTTAATAACAAATGCAACAACAATACAATACAATATATTTTTTGTTGTTAATCTTTTTTCTAATACATATAGATTCTAGTTTATTTTCATATCTAAATATGTGTGTTTTATGTCTTCAATTATTATCTCATACATAATTAGAATAAATTGAATAATCTACCATATATTCTTGTTATGTATCATACTTCGTCTTCTCTGTCCTCTCTCCCAAAATTTGTCATCTTCTTACTTTGATTGTTATTTTGTTTCATCGTGTTCAGTTTGATATACATGGATCCTGATACTAAGCGAAAAATATAACATTCTGATGACGAAGATTGGGCAGAAAATATATTTTTTTTCACATGCATGACTATGACGAAACTTGTATGCAGATGGACAAGGTGTTGTCTTCAATTACAGATACATTAAAGGATTTAGCACATTATAATTGGAAAACGATTGTATTTGTTGTTGAGGTTGAAGATTAGATCCATGACTGTAGAGATATATTATAGATAATGTTGTTCATAGTTCATTATATATCTCATACGTATTTTATTGAATATAATTAAGTGTGTGTGTGTGTGTGTGTGTTTGTGTGTTAATGGTTGTTTGTTTAAAAATTACAAATGCAAATTGATGATACTATTAAGAATCAGAAATGACGAATGTTTCAGAAGTCTAGACGACAAATGAAAATATTCATGATCCTATCAAAAATCAACACGAAATAGAATGATATTCAGAACTCCAACCCACATATGAAAATATTCATGTTACTACAGAAGCAAGTGAACATAAACATATATTAGTATGATAACAAAATTTAGTATTATGATACATTATCAGATATTTGATAAATTAAAATTTGTTTGTATATGATGCTTTATCAATTTAATGTATCTTGACTTATACTACATGTTGCTTCTTTAAGATGATAAACCAGATCAAGGCCTTCAAGATCTTAATGAATCAACAATGAATGAAGACACATAAATAGTAATATATCATATATAATGTATCTTTTGATAAAGTATTGCATTACTCATATAAATTAAGAAACATAAATAGTAATATATCCTGCACTAATTTATTAGGCATGATATGTAAATTCAGATTTTATACTAAGTATATCTCATATTCATTATTTTTGTATATGATACATAGCTACGTTGAATTATATGGACATGATTCATAAACACTAATTTATACTACATGTATATGTAACAACTCGTAGTCAAAACAAACCAAAAATCAGTTTTTCAGAAAAATCTGCAGGTGCAAATGACGTGACTGTCGACAGACCGTAGACTAACCCATGCTCCGTCCTGCACAATCGTCGATGGGATCAAAAACACCCAAAAATCTCACTCGAGGAAAATTGGTTATGTGTTGGTTGACGGACGGACATACAGTCCGTAGGTCAGACTACGGTTCGTAGTTCATGACCGTCGATCGAGACCCCCCTTCACCCACTCTTTGACAAGAGCCACAGATGACCAACATGGTCCGTATGATGACCTACGGTCCATAGGTTTGACCATAGGTGGGAATTAGCAGACAGTTAAGGGGAAATACAGTTAGGTCAATTTCAAATAGTCTTAACGCTTTGCACAAAATTAATTAGGAGTCCTACGACCTACCAACAGATAGATAATTGAATAAGTTCTCTATAGCCACCGACCTTGTTAAAATCCGACCTTCACGAAAACAGTTAAGCCCATTTTAATAAAGCCATGTCGAACAAGCCCAACTGACGGACCAACAGATAGAGCGTGGATCCACCTACAGACCGTCTATCCTGTCCGTAGGTTGGTCCGACAAAAACATTCCCAGAGGTCTTTTTGACATTTCCCACTCAATTTAAATCCTTATATACGTCATTTTGACACTAAATAATCATCTTTTAGTCAATTTATGCCTAGAAACATAATTTCAACATATCTAACTTAAATCATTAAATCAAAATGTAGAAAATTAGAAGAAAGAGAGGAGGAAAAGCTCAACAAACCTAGTACAAGATCGCCACAAGTTCCAGCCCTGAAAACTAAGTATTTTTTCGAGGATTTCATCACCAGCTATGTGGCATATCACTAGTGGGTTCATTTTACCCATTGGGTCCGTAGTTTTCAATCAGATTCTTGTTCCCATATCATGATTAGACCTTAGGTTTCTCTAACTTCAACAGAATTTCATGAACTTGTTGGTTATATGTTCCGAATCAGATTATCATATTATCATTAAGTTTATTGCATGAATTTCAGAACCCTAGCTATGTATTTCTTTAGTTCTTTAATTACACATGTTATTTCAGATATTCAGTTACTTCAGATATACATGCCTCAGTTATAAATGCATAATTAACAGATTAATTGTTGCATTATTAGTTTGCATGTTCAATTTGATATATACAGTATTTATAGAAAATTCAGACATTATCAGTCAACGATATAAATCAATGGGAGTAGCATAATACCGAGTTGGACTAGGGTTCAGCATACCCAATTAGTCCCAGAACTACTAGCCAAGTAGGTTGTAAGTCCCCTTTGTGGGCAATCAGTTTAGTGATCACGCCATCCATGCAGAGAGCCACAGCAGCTGCATGTTGTACTCCTGGAACCTGAGGTGCTGGTGCAGAAAACACTGGAGGTGTCTGGCCCTGATCAGATAACCCGCTAAGATAAGTCAGGACTTGATTAATCATCTCTGGGGTAGGCTGGGGTGGTAATCCCTCATCTTGAACCTGCTCATTTTCCCCATCCTCACCCTCTCTCACTACCTCATCAGTCGGCGGAGGAGTCACTGCCCTATTACTATCTGGACCAGGTGTTCGTCCTCTACCTCTAGAGGGC
>NC_028645.1:58808279-58821110 GCF_001406875.1 Solanum pennellii | reverse complement strand
TTAGCAGAAATCCGACCCAGGTGGAATTACGCCACTCGTGACGGCCCGTCGTACCTGCGACGGTCCGTCCTGCACGTCTGTCACAAAGTTCAGAGACTCAATTTCAGTAAAAGGTCTGTGACGGTCCGTCGTGGCTACGACGGTCCGTACTGCAGTTCCGTCGTGAAGTTAAGAGAGTTGATCCCAGTACCCAGATTTTCAGAGTTTAAGTGTTTTGGAACGATGACCCCCGACGGTCCGTCGTGACCATGACGGTCCGTCGACTGTTCCGTCGACTCAGCCAGTTTCTATCAAAATAATCTTGCTGCTCGAATCGACTAAACAGGTCGTTACACGCTTACTCCATTTTGCTGAGGAGTATATGGAGTAGTGAGTTGATGCTCTATTCCAGCAACTTTACAAAAGTTTTTGAACTGATCTGAAGTGGACTAAGTCCCATTATCTTATATGAGCACTTGTAGTTTGCAGCCGCTTTGATTTTTACCAAGGCTTTTCATTTCCAAAAAAAACATCAGCAACCTCCGATTTTAATCTTAAGAAGTATATCTAACATCCTTGTTATATCTTCAATAGAAATCATGCAGTACCTATTTCCTTTCAATTATAGAGTTTTTTGGGGACCTTCAAGATCTATATGAATCAGCTGCAATTTTCAGTCGCTCTCCAGGTTAATTTTGGGAATGACGATCTCGTCTTCTTACAATGTTGACATGTCTCGCAACATGGGAGTTTTTGTTCAAGTGAAGGTAAACCTTTTACTTACCCTTTTTTTTGCATATACAAAAGCGCCCTGTGGTGAAAGTGATCCAACCGTTTGTGCCATGTTTCTCCAACACCGGACTTAGTTGGATTCCATTTGTTCTTCATCCATTAGATTTAAAGAAAAACTTTTTCCCTGCATTTTAATCTAAATGGTTCCTCACCACTTGGATAAATGATCAGACACACCTTATCTTCAAAAAGAAATTTGAACCCATTTTAGAGTAACCGTCCAACATTTAATAAATTTTTATCAAGTTCAGAATTAAATAGAACTTCATAAACAAATTTTGTGCCTATATAATCTCAATAGCTGCAGTCCACTTTCCTTTTGTAGGGAGGTATTGTCTATTTCCAATCCTGACTCTTGATGTTGTTGTTTTATCAAGCCTTTTGAAAAGATTTTCATCACTAGTCATGTGGTTTGTACAACCACTATCAATAAGACAACTGTCACTTGAAATACTAGATGCAAAACTTGATGCAACAAATAAGTGTTCTTTCTCATGTTGATTTTCAACTTAAGCTTCTCCTTGTTCTTGTTGTTGTCATCCTTTCTCTTTGTAGATGATCTCATCATGCCCAAGTTTTTGATATTTTGGAATCTCATGTACGACTTTCTCCAGCATTTGAAGTGAGGATGATTTTTCCTTTCACAATACTGACATGGGGGAATTTTTCTCCTATGTTGCTGCCTGAATTGTAGCTGCTTCCATTACAAACGAAAACAACACTATATTCTGCATAATTCTTCTTCCCTTTGATTTTCTTGTTTTTTTTCAAGGATAGTTTTGCCGATGGTCCTGAAGTGCACCTTCTACCGATCCTTCCTGTCTTATTAACCTTCTTTGCTCGTGTACCTGCAATGCATTTGGTAATCCTGCCAAAGTTATCCTTGACAGATCCTTGGTATTTTCTATGGAAGCAATGGTTGGTTTAAACTTCTCAGGTAATGTAAGAAGAAGCGTGTCAATAACTCTGCTATCAGGAAGCTCATTTTCCAACATTCTTACCTTTATCACAATGCTAAGAAGCCTGTCTAAGTATTCTTTGACATTTTCAGAATATTTCTTTCTTTATACCTCAAATTCTCTAATGATATTCATAGCTTTCATACTTTTGATTCGCTCATCTCTTTGGTATTCTTCTTTTAAAAAATCCCAGATTGCTTTTGCTAATTCCAACGACATGATTCCGGGAAAAGTTGTAGGTGATAGTGCAGCATATAAGCAAGATTTCGCGTTGGATTTTCTTGTCTTCCTTTACTTGTTAAGCTTGACCTGAGTCATTGTTGGATTGCTTGGTAAAACAGATATTATGTAATCCTCCTCTACTAGTTCCAGAGATTAGTTCTCTCCATAAAACATTTGTGGAGAAATAGCAGAAGAACCTGAAGAGTTTTTTGAATTCATGATGATTCTAATGGCTTTTCAATGGAACAGGTAGGGACATTATTGATGGTCCCCTCATACTACATTCACAAGTCCGTTAATAAGAGGGCTCTGATATCAATTTTTTGGTGTTAACAGCTAAAGAATAAACATACGACAGAAGAAGAAAAAGAGAGATATTACAATAAGTTTAAAGAAGAAATGTTTAAATAGAAGGAACTCCTAACAATATGTAGTAAATAATGTAGTAACAACAAAAACAGAATCTTCCTAATAAGTAGGCACTAAGTCTACCAACAACTCTACATGCCTAAAGACTAGGAAACTCAAAGATGAAAAGCTAAAACAGGAATGTATATCCTCTAAAAACAAAAAATACAGCAGCAACCATGTCATCATGTCAACTCAACATCAATTAACAACTCATGAGGCTGATTGTATTAGAAATAAAGTCAGTAAACTCTTTTATGTTTATCTTGGTTATACTTTTTTAAATTTAATATGATAAACATTTTTTAATGATTTCTATTGTCGTCACAAGAATTCATTCTTTATCTTTATTTTGTTAGTAAATTATCTATTGTTTTTTGCCAGCCATTGTGTACTTGAAATGAGCATTTACTTAAGTCTAAAAACTATCAAATGCTAAATTATCAAAAACAAATAGTATCTCATGTAACAATTATCTAAATCGTGTTTGATGATACATATTTCATATTAAGTTCAAAGCAGGTAACGTACTCATTGTCCTTCAATTTGTGTAACAAATTTTGCTCACTTAATTTTTGTAGTTAACATGGTCTTATGGTATTTTTTTCGTTTTACTAAAATTCAGGGTTCCAAAAATGTGAAAGTAGTGGTGGTAGAAGGAAAGCAATAAAGGGTGTGAACTTGAGCACCAATAAATTTCAGGGTGGTTGCAATAGACGGCAAGTTTCATATGAGTGGAGATTTTTAGCTATTGTCCAGGGAGCTTAGATGATTCTCTTGGAAACAACATCCATTAAAATTTATACTATCAAAATTTTCAGCTGAAAAACTTATATTTTTTTTTCTGAATATAAATGGGAGAAATATCAAAGAATTTGGTTTAAATTTGTAGGTTCATTACTCGATTCTGCAATTTCACGTGTTTTGCTTTATTGCAACTAAGTGAAAGAAAATCTTACAAGAAGTTATTTTGTATACTTCTAGTATTGCAGAAGTGTCAAGAAATTGGATTGCAAACGCTTCAAACGTATTCTAAACTTCAACAGTTCACGAAATCTCGAGACTTTGGTGCTTCAGAATTTCTCAAGTTTGAAGAAGATCTATCCATCAACAGGAAAATTGGATAGACTAAATGGTCTGTCTTTGTATTGTTGCAAAATGATTATGGGTCTTCTCAGCAGCACATGCCAGATAAAATCCCTTGAATACTTGGACATTAGTTATTATTCATCTTTACAAGCACTGCTAGCTGACATTGGAGATATGCAGAGTCTAAGGCATCTTCTTGCATGTGATACCAGTATAAAACAATTGTCTGTTGAAATGTCAAGAAGACCAAATTTAGAATCCTTTCGATGAACGTTCCACAAGATTATATATATAGAGATATTGGGAGTTTATATAACTTAATTTCTCTAGATTTTAGCGGCAACAATTTTCTCTATCAACCATTTGGTTTTTTGAAGTTACCATTGTTATTTCCTTGTGTTTGAATGATTTTAAGAATCATCAAACACTGTCGTAAATATTGAATTTAGAGTACCTTGAAATTCTTGAACTTAGAAACTGCCAAAAATTGGTCATTACAATGTTGACAACCTTCCTTCAATTTAGAAGATCGACATGATTATTTGTACTTCTCTGCAGATTCCATTTGATGAAGGCTTCTTTAGTGCCCCTGCTCTATCGATTCAATCTAGGAAATATATGAGTATGTGGTTAGTCCTCTCTCTCTATCTCGCTCGTATCACATTATTAATTATCTAGTTGTAACATCTCACAATTTTAGAAATCGTTAGGAAGAAGCTTAGAACTGGAAATAGGCATTTTTGGAAATTAAATGGATATTTACTTGAGTTAGAAAAACTGACTTTTTGGTCAACTTCAACCGGTCATAACTCCTATCTCAGGATGAGTTAGGTTTATTTCAAGATATGGTTTGTATGAGTAAGTTATACCCTTTGTAAGTTGGTCTGTTCGGTTAAAGAATTGGCCAATCTGGATTTTAGAAGGGTAGGTTGATCTTTTCCTAAAATCATGAGGCATTTCCTATCACAAATCATAATCCTTGAATTCATAATTCAAATCAAGTATAACGAAGGGTCAATTTAAACTAAAGTCAAGAGTCAAGTCAAAAAAAGTTTATCCAAGATTTCAAAGTTCTTTTACAAATGTTTTAACTTTGTTTTAACACTTAAAGTTCACGATGAGTTAAGCAAAGAGTTCAGATTTGAAGTTCATTTCTTCAAAAGTATACGGGGACTAAATATTCCGAAGGATTAAAAATGTTCACATTTAAATAAGAATGGAAACTGAGATTTCCAAAGAGCCTTTGGGCTAGTTTTCAGAGAAGAGTAATCGCTTTCTAATGAAGAAAGAGAGGAAACATTGATTTCCAACGTAGGCTTTGAGCTATTTTTTTGAGAAATAATCTCAAATTGTAGAAGGAAGTATGTTTCTAAACATAAGAGCTAATATTATATTTTTTTTGGAGTAGTATTGAACACCGATATGAGGAAGAGTTCAGACAACTCACAGCCCCCATAAACCATCTAGCCACCATGGATGGAAAGGGTCAATACTTTTAAGATGATTCCTTTAGTGCTTTATAGCATACACGAGTGGATCTACTTAGTAGTTTAGGTTCTATACTAATGGAAAGGTATAAAAAGTCCCTGGAAGCATGAGGCAAAATGATGTATCATCACAAAAGCTCTTATGTGATGGTTCTCGATTAGAGAAACTGCTACATAATTTAATTGTATTTTATATACACACATACATCTCAGAGTTACATTGTATCTTTGCATACATATAAGGTCAATATCATGTTTTAACTAACTTTTCTTGATATTGCACTTATTTTAAGTTCCTCTATAATGAGTTCAGTCTTGTAGAGTTGATTTGACCCAAGTAAGTTGTTCAAATTTCCGTTCAAGCCTATGTTTGTATGTTAGCATTCCAACTCGCATACTCGTACATTTAATGTACTGATTTCAGTTTTAATGCATCGTATTATGATGCAGATACAGGTAGATAGGATTGACATCCAATGAGTTGTTCAGAGTTAGTTGGTGAGCCTCCTTGTATTCCGGAGGATCCATTTCATTGCTTTCAGTATTAGTTTTACTTTCATTAGGATGTTGTGGGGCTTGTCCCAACATCCATCTCAGTTATTTTAGAGGCTTCATAGAAAGATAATATTAGTTGTTTAGTCTTATTAATTTCAGTTGTATAGTTTAAGACTTGAGTTACCATTTTGGCTAAGATATTATTTTTTTAAGTTATTACATGAACTTATCTTAGATGAGTTTAAGTCTTCAGCTGAGTAAGTAAGTCAGACCAAGGTTTTGCTTGGGGCCAACAATGGTTCTCGAGTGCCACTCCCGCCCAAGGTGTAGACTCAGAGTGTGACACTAATTATGTCTTTGTCTAATGAAGCAGGGGTATTGAATACATCTCTAAAGCAATGAAATTACATCACTATGACCATGAACAGAATTATAAGTTCTTAGGAATGGTTCTCTGGTTTGTTTGTGACATTAAAGTTTTATCCCATTATGGACTCATCGTTGTTATTGTATCGAACACTAAGCCTTTATTTTTTGAGTGGACTAGGTATATATGATTATATCCCACTTTAGACGCTTCATTGTAGGTTGTTTGAATTTGAATTGTGTTTGTTTTGAAACAACCGACAAATTTATTTTACTAACTCGTAATTGGAATTACAAAGAAATTTAAGAACAAAAATGGAAATTGAAGAACACAAGTAAAAGAAAGCGATGAGAAGCAGAACTCATAGAAAGGGGATGAGAGGACTAAACATGTTTCTCAAAAATTTGCAAAATCTCAAAATCACATAAAACTATCCTTTTTGATGGAACCGTTTCTTTACTACTACTTAGCCCAGATTCCAAGTTAACCTGATCCTATTGCTCGTTCTCAGCCCAAAAACTCTTGTCAGATCAATAACGACTTATATGGCATTAGTATCTATATTGGGCTGGACTTGATTCATAACCAAAATGGTGTTGAAGCTATTGCAGCTTAGTTTGGAGTAAAACAGTGTTTTTTCAATGGACATACTTAGGACATGACTCAATGCACAACCAACATGGTGACAAAGGAACACACTTTCTACCTGAATCTGAAGCACATTGTTGACACATCATTAACTACAAGAAGAGGGTTGGAATCCAAATCACTCACCGCTACAGAGAAGGAAACCAAGTAGCTGATTTCTTGTTGCCTTTTTTATTCTAAGGACACAGGTAGACACTAATACTAGTGTGCCTACAATACTCAAACATAGAGAAACAACAACCTATAGATCATAGAGGCAAAACGAGTTGGTACATAAGAGAAATTGAGGAGACACATGATTGTCTGAAGAATGTCAATGCGGCTACAAGTGTGTTCCTTCCGATCCGATCCTTCCATCACCACCTATTACTAGAGGTTGTCATTTGAGGTGTAGCCAAGAAAGAAAGTAAGCAAACAAGTACACATTGGTACTCAGGACAAAAACTTAACCTAGATCTCAAGTAATAATATTGTTTGATGTTTAATTTTTGAGCCTTTTCGTGGTTTAGCCCTAAGCCCAACAACTTGGGTCGCGTCTGGGCTATCCGTGTTCACAACATATAATTCCATCCACATATGGATACAACATATATATACTACTCCCACACTTTAATAATCAGGAAGGCATGACATTGTAACATGACAAAGAACAAAAACAATTATTAGAGAAAATCAAACAAATAAAAAGTCTCAAATAAGTGTATTAATATGAAATATGATTGCAGCAACACATATCACACAGTCTTGAGATTTTAGAAGTCACAAAAAAGGGAACACATCATCCTTCAAAACCACCAATTGTCTTAGTTTTGAAATCTTCAAAAAAAACAAACAAAATGAAATTAAACAATCACAAATCAGAGCAACCCAATGCTTCTTTGATTCTTAAAATTGTGGCGCTCAAAACACCATGAACAGAACCCACTACCTCCATTTTTTGCTGCCTGGAGGTTGGATTATTATTACCACAAATCATTATTTGAAATGTCACTGTCAAAATTGAACCATTTTGTGCATTTGCAGTGTTGTCCCTATTCGAGGAGAGACGACCATCGGGACTTATGATGATACCAGAGGGCAAAATGGGAACTTTCGTTGCATCACCTCCATTGACAATTGAATTGATTGCTCGTAAATCTATGGGTGCATAGACTAAAAATGCTCCCATTTCATCAATACTCGTCTCTTCAAGCAATAACATTTCCTTATGCATATTATAAGGCTGTTTACGCATTACAATAATTAAGAAATATTAGGGTAAATACTATAAAAGAATAAGTGACGATAAGTTATGTTGCTAAACAATAAAAAATTCACAGCTAATCCTATTTAATAATGAATTGTAAAAGGATTATAAGTAATCTTGTTAGCTATAGGGCTATAGGTCATTTAACAACAGATTTACGAGGAATTTCATAGCTAAGTCTTGGTCTTATTCATAGTGAAATATATTTAGCATTATAAGTTTGCCTAAAAGATAGTTAAAGATATTTATTGGATCACCCAAAAAGCCAAGTTAAATTATAAATATAGAAATGAGACAAACAACAACTTGCTATAAATGGCTAAGCTATGATCAGTGTATATAAATTAAACATGAGAAAATTAGTTTTTGTTGTGTGTGTGTTGTAATTGTTAATTTACTACGAGTCAAAAGTAAAATTGGATCGTAGAAAATTCCTTTTGATTCAATATTAAAGAACAAAAAGTCAAAAGGAAAAAAAGATACAAGTTTACAAATTTTGGTATTTTTGCATGACAAAAAAGATAAATCCTGTCATACATAATATTATTTGATTCTTGAAAAATGTCATTATTACATGATAATTTAGGCAGAAATAGCTAATTATAAATAAGTAAATATGACAAATACCTGAATAATCGTAATGTTGTTTCCCGGAAAAGTTCCTGTTGGTACTCGATCTAACTCAATCACATTATTTCCACCGGTCAAAATATCCCACTAAAAAAATCAAATGATAAACAATATCATAATTTAATTAACAAAAAAATATTTTGTGGGATGAGTATTATTTAAGATCACGTATTTAAAACAATATATGTACAATCAATGCCTAGACTAGCAAAACATGTAGATANCCCTTTAGCCTTCCATTCACACTTCATAGTGACTTTGAGTTCATAATTTCACATTATATAAAACATCTAAACCTAAAATAAGAATCTTAGTCCTCTTACTCTGTGTGTAAAAATTGTATAATTTTTGTATGTTAGTTATTATTGTTTTATATTTATCTGTATTTGTACAATTAAATTATTATTTTATCGCATCAAATTGTTGGAGAGAAGTCATATATTTTAAAATTATGCTTATTGGTTAAACTTAAAAATTGAACTTTTAAGGACCAAAATCGATTAAAAATATCTTATTGGTTTGATTTTTGTTTAGCATATTTAAAAACCAATAAACATAACATATAATATATCAAACGAACCGAGCTGACATATGCACACTCTGTTAACAAGGGAACATAATATTAACAAATCAATCATATTCCAGACTTTAACTAATTGTTTTAAAACACTGAACTCATTATATTTAAATATTAACATTATGATATTTATTGAAATAATTGAGAGTTTTACATAAAAATCTATACATGAATTGAAAAGTAAATTTCTATATGGGTATTTTTAGGGGTCATTTGGTTAACAAGATATACAAGGATTGAAAATGTAAAAATTACTTATTTTCTTATATGTTTGGGTCATTGCATTAAAAGTTGAATATCAATGCAAAGATATATACGATCATTCCTTTTTATGACAATCATTCCCTATAACAATATTTCACCTATTATATACTTTAACAACAATATATTATTTGTAATCGCACAATGTGGATCCTGTAGAGGGTAGAATATACACAAATCTTACCCCTATATCTTGAACGAGAGAGACTATTTTAGAAATACCCTCGGCCAATTCAATGTAGAATCAAAGTTTTATTCGGAAACAACATAAATTTTATGTTATATTATTATGTTCTCTATAATAACATTTCGCTATAAAAACAAAAAAAAATTCTAAACAATTTACATTATTATAAAGAGGTTCGACACATACCTGATTTCTTGTCTTGGCATCATTAAAGAAACTGAAGACATCTTGGAATGAAAGAGGAAGCCATAGAGAAGTAGTTGCAATGGCAATAAAGCCTTTTGGTTGGATTGTTTCTTCATTTTTTCTTACTGAAATCCTATCTCCACGGTTTAACTGTGGTGAGATCGAAAAATCTCCATGGTTGTCTGTCATGCTTAGAATTTCAAAAAAACTCTTAACCATCCTTTGAGATACTTGTATAGTATTTTTTTGCCCTTCTGGGTAATGAAACACTGAAAGTAAAATGAAATTTAAATATTACAATAACATATATATCTAGTATAATTCCACAAGTGACGTCTGCAAAGGGTGGTGATATCTTGAGAAGGTAGAGGGATTGTTTTTGATAGATCGTCATTCAAGTAAAGTATATCCAAGTTCAGTTATGAAAAGCAAATACATAAGGTTATAAAGGAGACAACATGTAATACTAAAGTAGAAATAAAATATTAGGAAAGTAATTATAACAATATTAATAAAGAAACAAGATAAGTGTGTCTTTTTTGTTTTTTGGAAAATATTTTTTTTAGGAAATCTATTTTTATTTTCATATTTTTTTTTAAAATTACTAAATATATTTTCTAAAAAAAAAAAAAAACTTCTATTGAAGATTGATAAAAAAATATTAACATATTGGAAAGTATTTTGATAATATTTCTACATGTTAAAGATAATAATAATATT
This sequence comes from Solanum pennellii, assembly GCF_001406875.1. Classification (NCBI taxonomy): domain Eukaryota; kingdom Viridiplantae; phylum Streptophyta; class Magnoliopsida; order Solanales; family Solanaceae; genus Solanum; species Solanum pennellii. The sequence continues at coordinate 58,810,857 of NC_028645.1, read as the reverse complement.
TGAGTGTCGTTAAAGCATTGATATAATACTCAAAGTTGAGATGATTGTAAAGAAAAATGACTTTACACGGAAAATGAGAGAAATGGTCATTTTTCCTGCTCCTTTGATTGGAATTTATTTTCTCTATAAATTATTTCTTGGCCAATCAATAAACATCAAAAAATAAACAATTTTTTAATGGTTTAAATCATACCAAACACACCCCTTAAGGAAATACCAAAAGTTTGAAAAGGAGATATTTCAAATTAAAAATTGAGAAAATTGTCAATAAAAATGACTTTCGAAATTAAAAGAGTGATCATTTTCCGAGCCCATTAAAACAAAAAAATTCACTAGTCGAACGTGGTTAAAATACGTATTATATATATACCTCAAAGATTAAAAAAAATTAAAAGGTCATATTTCAAACATATAAACAAAGATAAGAGATGGATCTGCTACCCCTTCAAGATTTTTAAGTTTTTAAGTAAAGCTGCCTTGAATTGATGAAAAAATTACAATTGATTCTTTTCTCACCTTATAAATTAAAATTCAAAAAAGTAGTCAATAAATAAAGGGAATATAAAATCAAACCTCCTTTTGAATCATGCCTTTTAGGGTATGTTGAACCCATATGAAAATTAAATCTCTCACACATCCTTTGAAGTGTAACAATCCATCTTTTAGCTCCGTATGATTCACGATCACACAACAAATCTCTAAAGATATGATTAACCTGATATTTTTCATATACTTGAACATGTTCCACCCAAGTAACCTGCAAGAGCAAAAATAATCAAGAAACAAGAATAAAAATAATTAACTTAGTTGGAAATAATAAGGAAAGCGTGTTTGAAATTTGTGTTTTTTAGCAATGGATGTCATAAGGCAAGAATTGAAAAGGACCATATGAGGAGAAAGAATAATCCTCGCTCTTTTGATTCAAACATCTGCGACATGAACAACAGTGTATAGGCCGGAGTTCAACATAAAAATGAAGACTAACAACTCTAATAGCATGTTAAAAGGATAGTTATTGAATCTAACTCAATCCTAAAATAAAACTTATCAAGTTGTGGGGAATTTTCCAAGGTTATACACAAGCGGAAAGATTATTTTCTAAAACAATATGGGGACATTTAAATATCCCCCAATGTAAGTCCGAAAGCTGATCATTTTGAGAATAAATTAACAACATAACATGACGACCCAAAATTAGGTAAATCGAGAATAAAGATAGTTTGACTCTTATATAATATTAGAAACAATAGACATCATGAAATAGGCATAAGTATGAGTAAATTTGTACCTATTAAATGACCATTTGAAAAATAAGCTACATAGAAATAGTGATATGTATGTTACCCGTTTAACTTGTAGAGTAAGACTGCAATACTCAAACAACTGTGAAATATAGCTAGAAACAAAGACTCTCTATGGATCCAATGGCTGCATACTTATTTCATAAAGAATAGGGGGGTTGAAACTGTCACTTTACCTACTACTGCTTTATTGGTAGTGCGAAAGACTTTGAGTACAAGAGATATGATAACCCAAGGCAAGATGGGCAGGGTGAGTTGATGATCGACTTTGCAAAGGCACAAAAAGGTGGGAAGTTTTCTACCAAGAAGCTGAATAACTATATCATGGCTACTTTACTAGAGTAGAATGGAATAGTATTACTTTGCAACGAGGAGTACATCCAAGATTCAAATTCATTTTGTTGCTAGCTGTACAGAAAAGATTAGCAATTGTTGAAAGACTTGAAAAGTTTGGTATTCAGGTGTCATCTTAATTTGTGTTCTGTAGTAAAAGAAAGGAAACCTTTGAACCTATTTGTTTTGATTGCCAAGTGACAAATACATTATGAGAAAGAATGTGCATCTGGATAGAAATACCAAAAAAGTATTCACGACTGAATCAAGACTAGTGTTTTTGTGAGGATTGAATATATCATTTAGAGAAAAAGAACAAGATTAGCTTCTATCGAGTAAGACTATATGCTAATAAGGTCTTTAGAGAGATTGTACTGCATATTCATCTAAGAGGACAACACAAGGCAAGATGGAAATCTATTCTAGAAACACTATATGAGTATCCTCAGAGTTGCATTTCCTTTGTAATAGATTAGTTTCTTGATTTTTTTTATGTATGAGTAGGAATTTAGATGGTTAGAAGAGAAGTTGTTATGGGTGTTTCTATGTAATGATTTGTTAGTACATGAAAATCCTTGTGATAAAAAAATAAAATAAAATTCAAGAACAAATGCAGTATAAGACTACATACAATTGACCCCAGTAACATGGACCACGTGTATAGAGGGAGCTTAATGCACATATTTTTCCTATTATATAAATATTGATATAGAGAGAGGATATGATTCTTACTTTACTTTGGCCATTGCCCATATCTTGAATTGCACAACCAGATGGAAACTTCCAACAATAAGAAGGTACACCACTGTGAATGTCGTTGAATATATCATATGAAATATCCACCATGATCCATGTTGTTGCATCAAGTTGTCTACAACCACGTATGAAGAAAAATTCTCTAGCTTCAACTAGAGGAGATAAAATATGCAACTTTTCATACATCT
>NC_028645.1:58802800-58807821 GCF_001406875.1 Solanum pennellii | reverse complement strand
ATATAAAACATGAAAGTGTTCATAAAACTTACTGGATCAAGAAAATTATGGATCAACTCAACTGCAGTCATTGACACAATTCCACAATCCGTTGATGATTCAATTCGACCCGTTGATGTTTGGGGAGGTAGAACTTGATTTGAAAATTTTCTTCCATAAATCTCACGATGAATAAAACACCGCCTATCACTTGATGAATCTACCCAAAATGGATCATTCATCTTCCAAAGTTCAACCATTTCATTCATAGAAGCAACAACAGTCTCAAACATAATTGTTTGCTGCCTACTATCATGATTACATTCATCATGTTCTTGTGGTGATGGAGAGATCATTGAATGTGCATGAACATTATTACTATTATGATTGTTTTCTTGACGAAGAGGATGATTTCTAATGGGAGAGACACATATATCTTGGTTCAACAAACCTCCATCAGATGAATTTGAATATAATCCAAGAGTCGATATTTGTGGTGACAAAATTGAATCCATCACAAAAGGTCTTCCAAAAACATGTGAGATGAGATTTGACACTTTCTCATCCTGAAAAAATAAAATTTTAAGTTAATTTACTTAAATAATAGGTACGTATCGAAATAAACATATTTGAGAAGTGTATAATTAGCTATTAGTGTATATAATTTAAATTCTTTCAATCAAATTGATTGTGTGTTCAAGATTATCTCTCTTGTGAAGGGAGGGTGCAACTCATATGCACGGGGTGGAAACAAATCCAAGATATAATTTAACACATTTAACACTATTGTAAATCTCATTAAAAAGAGAATCACTTTGTTTAACATACTATCACGACCCTAACAAGGTTTGAGCTCATATATCCCTAAGACCCTTTGTTAGGGATAGATGAATCTTATCCATACTATCACAACCCTTGGTAGTAGGATTACAAAGATTAATTGTTGTATTTATAAAATTATCGATCCAGAGATAATATTATTTGATCGTACTCCTTCATTTTTTTATTATATGTTATGTTCTAATACCTTAAATTCTGGATTAATCCATCAAGTTCAAACCATGAATTTGCCTCGTCTTTGTTATATATAAGTAATTCTTTTAAGGATAAATAGAAAAATTAACATAAAAAATAAAATAAATAGGATAAATAGAAGGTTGAATTACTTGTTCTGTCAACCATTGATTTTTTGCTTTCATATTTTCTAAATTACGTTCTCTTTCTTCTTTTCCAATAGGAAGTCCATCACATTTTGGGCACATAATATTCTTCATTGCCTGTTTCATTGCCTTATATTCACAAAGAATTTTTTCTTTTTATTTTCGAAGAGCATTGTTAATGGATGTCTCAATTTTAGTCTGATGAAATATATATAAAAAAAATTAATCACATATCGAATAACAATACTTAATATAACAAATAGGTAACTAAATAATTGTACAAATAAATATTATGTTAAATTTTTATTCATCACAAATAAAGGATCAATAGTTCACATTCCAATAAATTGAAGATTTATGTATTGAGCAAGATATTACTTGTATCAGAATTAGAATATTATAATAATTGAAGGACAAAAAATACTACTTAGCCTTTTTATAATGCTTGAAAAATATTTTTTCCATTCATCTTTGCTTAAAAGTTCAAAATTCCATTCTAATTTTAATTACATACACATTCTTCCTCGTAAAAGAAATATATTTTAAAGAATTTTTACATAGGTGAAAAAATTAATAGAAGAAAATTTAGTTTACTCAACTTGCCTAAATTTAAGTAGAAGTTTTGAACCACATATTATCTGAATCACTACTACTACCCATAGCTCCCAGAACTAAAAACTTCTATATGATATCCAGTGTACTGATCATATTCAAGCTTCACAATTTTCTCCTCGGTTTGTTACCTAGTATCATCTTCTTCCTCTCCCTTACAATCAGAAATCCACCAGATGGAGTTCATATTAGGTCATTAAATTGTCACTCGGGATAACCAACAGTCTTTATGAAGAACTTTATGTTCCTTCCTAAAAAGCAAATAGTCTATATGAGTTTTATCTACCGTGCTATGGAAGGTGACCAAGTTCTCCCCCTCCTTCAAGAAACTTGAATTGACTACCACCAACCCAAAAGCTATTGAAAAACCCATAAGTGAGATTCCTCCACTTTCTTGTCCCTGAAACTGAAACCTCCATACTAATCACTACACCCCATTGGAGTAGACTCAATGTGACCATTGAAATCTCCTTCTATGAATAACTTCTTTGTATTTGAAACACCTCCACCCACCTCGTTCAAATCCTCCCAAAAAGTCTTCTAGTCCTCCTTGTCCAAGACAATTTGCAGAGCGTAAGCACCAATAATGTTCAAACTGGATTCTCCAATTACTAACTTAATCGTCATCATCCGTCATTGATTCTCCTTACCTCAATCACTTCCTCCCTAAGCTCACAATCCGCTAAGATGCCTACTTTATTCCTCATCGTTACACCTTTCGAGTAGCACAACCTATACTTATCCATATCACATGCCTTTTATCCTTCTCATTTGGTTTCCTGGATACAAGTTATCCTTCTCTTTTTGAGAATCTTCACTAGCTCTATGAAATTTCCTATCAAAGACCATACTCGTATTCTAGATGTGATAAATATGGTCATGTTAAGGAAATAACATTGTTTGGTAATTGAACAATTAACGAGAAAAATAATTTTTTGATATATGTTGAAAAATTGGGTTGCGGTCTATTTTAAGCCCAACCCAACACAAATAATTTATTCATCCGCTCATTTATTTATACAAATTATTTTGACTAGCCTGGACTTCATTCACTTGGTCCATTTAATATTTCAAGATTTCCTTCATTCAACAAATAATCTTGAAAAGGAAATCATTAGTTTTGAGTGTCAAAACCAAATTTTTCTGACTTTAAATTCTCAAAACCTAGAAGGGATTCAATTTTTTGTCCATTTTGTAATTCCTTGCTATTTATTGAACTTGCTAGGGAGTTCATGCACTTTGAATTATTTAAAATGATTGTATTATTGATTTTATTAAGCAACAACTTAATTGACATAGAGGTTAGATAATGAAAATAATTTAAATGAAAAGAAATTTCTTTAATAAAGTTCATATATTAATGAGAGAACATACTTTCAAATCTATTGATCAATTCAACATGGAAAATCAAATTAGTGATTTAGGAAAACTATATAGAAATTTCAAAGCTAAATCATCAAGAATGGAATTTATTGTACGCGGCCCGGGGGGTTGGTTATAGTGGAATTAAATAACTTGATTATAAAGAGGAATAAATTATCTTATGTATTGACACATTCTAACAACTTAACCAAATATAGAGAAAAAATTAACCAATAGATCACTGCTTTCATTAAATTGATTCAACTTTTGTCATTACTTTTTTTAGATTTTTGAAAATTTTAATGAAAAGATTATATTAATTTGTTGTTGTGTGTAAAAAACAACAACAACAACAAAAACAATAATATCCAATCAATTAAGTACAATTGACAATATATAAAAGAATTAAATAATCAAAATTACCTTTGCTTGAGCCCTTCTGTTTTGGAACCAAAACTTGACCTGCTTATGGTCAAGCCCTGCTTCGCTAGCCAATTGTTTTTGTTGATCCTCATCTGGATGCGGGCATTTCTTGAAGAATCTTCATTCAAAAAATTTTGAAGAGAAAATATTATTGATCATTTTTTAAAAAAAAAACAAAAAAAGAAAATAACAAAAAAGATGTCATAAATACATGGTGGATTGACAAGTATTTCTCCATCATTAATCAGGTCTTAAGTTCGAGCGTTGGAACTAAAACTTTGGTAAGGAACGTTTAACCCTAAAATGGGACTTGATTCCTCACTTGAATTTGATTTTGTTGGGCCCTAGATCAACTACCAGATACTCACTAAAGATTGAGAAGTAGTAGGTACTCTTTTATCCTNGGGGTTTAGCCCCCCCCCCCCCAAAGTGAGACTTTGTGATGCAAATCTGAATTACGCAGATCTTAAAGTGTGATTTTTCAATGCAAATCTAGATTAGTCAGTCCCAAAAGATAGATTTTCTATGTGATCTAAGATTAGTTGGGCCCTAAAATGAAATTTCTCGACACAAAGTTAAATTAGTCATACCTCAAAAGGGATATCAAATATAATGGGAAATAGATTGTTTGTGTTTTTGGTGCAAAAATTGGAAAGGCATTGAACTTTAACGAACTTATCTTCTTATGCTAAAGTCATAAAGAATAAACAAGTTCATTTATAATGATGTATATATAACAGATTAATCATCATGATAAATTATATCAAAACAATTTTAGCAACTCAACAAAAGAAAACAGGAAATGTGAAACCAAAAGTACAAAACTTTTATTAAATATAGTGGACATGTGGGGAACAAGAATAAAACCAAAAGAAAAATCAATAAAAATAAATAAATATCAATTGATGCACAAAACATACATACAAAAAGAAAATCAAATATTCAATCACTAATGAAATTTAATTTTACCACTGATAATTTAATTTTACCACTGATGCAGTTTAAGAAAATACATCATCTCTTTGAACAAACAAAAAAATTGAACAAATATATTCGAAGGATCAAATTAATTTTTTTTTTAAAAAAAAGTTGATCTTACGCATCAAGTATTTGAATTTGTTCCATAGAATGTTTGTGGTATTGTCCATGCCTTTCCGATCTTTTTTGCGAATTTGATGATTCTCCAGCCGGTTCTTCCCCAGAATCTGTCATATTTTTGGATAATTTTCTGTTTGATACAACAAAATAACAAAAGGAACACAAAAACCAAGTGTTAATCTATTTGATTTATTATGTAAACAATTAATTTATATAAGAAACAACTAAAATAGAACAAAAAGAAAGAAAATAAAAGAGAATTTTTTTTACACACCTTTTGATTGATGAGTAGCGATAGAGAAAATCAAATATAAGTGGTCTATTTATATAGTAGTTGATTGTACATGTGAAAGATACATAGAATCTGATATAAAAAAAAGAGGGGGG
>NC_028645.1:58782916-58799112 GCF_001406875.1 Solanum pennellii | reverse complement strand
AGATTCCTTTCCTTTAATGTTATTGTGTCGGAACGTGACACTCCGATCCCATATATCGTGTCGGAACGTGACACTCCGATCCCATAATACCGTGTCGGAACGTGACACTCCAATCCATAATACCGTGTCGGAACGTGACACTCCGATCCAATAATATCGTGTCGGAACGTGACACTCCGATCCAATTATCTCACCATTTTTATTTCATTAAGCCTTCTTTATTCAAGGCGTTATTTTTAATAGAGAGGATTCAAGATTAGAAATTCAACACTCTCATAATTTTATGCCAACCACAAACCACACAATCAAAAACACATAACCACACAATCAAGTACATAGGAGACTTTACAATATCATTCGATACATATCAATTGCTATTTAGAGTTTATCTATCACATAGAAATATAACCTACCTCCACCGAAAAACCGAAACCAAGCAAGCTACCTCTCCAATGCCTTTGCTTTCCTCAATGCCTATGAAACTTTTCAATCTGAAGTCTAGGTCGCTTGCGTTCTTCGTTCGTTCACGCTTTTCTCCTCTTTTTTTTCTTCTACAGATTCTTTTTAGCCTAATTATCATATAATCAATTATAAAAATTGATAAAAGTAACCCACTATTAATTTTAAAGTTATCTCCTTTAACCACCAACTAAATAATTTATTACAATTACCCCACTAATTTCATAATTATAATTATGAATAGTCCAAAACACCCATTTAAAATTTTAGCGGAAATCTGACCAAGTCGGGGTTACGCAGTTTGTCACGGTCCGTCGTATCTACTACGGTCCGTGCTGCAGGTCCGTCGTGAAGTTCATAGAGTCAATCCCATTACCCAGATTCCAAGAGTTGAAGTGTTTTGGAACGAAGAACCTCGACGGACCGTCGTGCCTATGACGGTTCGTCATACTTATAGTCGAGGGTAATGAAGAGAGCAGCAGAAGAAATTGCACAAGTATGGGACGACGGAGTCCATGACGGTCCGTCGTGACCATGACGATCCGTCGCGTGGTCCGTCGACCCAGTAAATATTTATCAAAAATAATTCTACTGTTCAAACCGACTAAACAGGTTGTTACAATAGATACCAATTTACCCATCGTTCATCCTCGAACGATCACAGGAAGAAGGGCAAGGGCGAGAAAGAGTACCTGAATCTGTAAAAGGATGTGGATATCTTTCTTGCATATCAACCTCACTCTCCCAAGTGGACGCTTCAACTGGCCGATTCTTCCACTGAACCTTGATAGATTCAATCTCCTTTGATCTCAACTTGCGGACCTCCCTATCTAGAATAGCAACAGGCTCCTCCTAATAAGACAGATTCTCATCAAGAAGAACTGAATCCCAACGAATAATGTAGTTTCCATCACCCTGGTATTTTTTCAGCATAGACACATGAAATACCGGGTGCACTCTTGACAGTCCTGGAGGCAAAGCTAATTCATAGGCAACCTCCCCCACGAGCTTAAGTACTTCAAATGGACCAATATACCTCGGACTAAGCTTACCTCGCTCACCAAACCGCATCACCCCTTTCATGGGTGAAACCTTCAGCAAGACTTGTTCACCCTCCATAAAATTCAAGTCCCTAACCTTTTGATCTGCATATTCTTTCTGCCTGCTCTGAGCTGCTAGAATCTTCTCCTGAATGAATTTTACTTTATCTAACGATTCCCTCAGAAGATCGGTACCCCAAGGTCTCACCTCAAATGCATCAAACCAACCAATAGGAGACCTGCATCTCCTCCTATATAGTGCCTCAAATGGGGCCATATCAATACTTGAGTGATAGCTATTATTGTATGAAAACTCTGCTAAGGGTAAGAATTTATCCCAATGACCACCAAATTCTATCATACATGCACGAAGCATATCCTCCAACACCTGAATCGTTCGCTCAGACTGACCATCGGTCTGAGGGTGAAATGCAGTACTAAGATCCAGCCTAGTACCTAATTCAGCATGTAATGTTCTCCAAAACTTAGAAGTAAACTGCGTACCTCTATCTGATATGATGGAGAGTGGAACTCCATGCAATCGAACAATTTCTGAGATATAGAGTTTGGCTAACTTCTCTGCATTGTAAGTCATCTTGACCGGAATGAAGTGAGCAGACTTAGTTAACCTGTCAACAATTACCCAAATAGAATCAAACTTACCCAATGTCTTTGGAAGACCAACCACGAAATCCATTGCAATTCTTTCCCACTTCCATTCAGGAATGGGCATTCTCTGAAGTGTCCCTCCAGGCCTCTGGTGTTCATACTTTACTTGCTTACAATTCGGGCATTGGGCAACAAAATCAACAATGTCACGCTTCATTCTACTCCACCAAAAATGTTGCTTTAGGTCGCGATACATCTTGGTTGCACCAGGATGTATAGAATACCTTGAACTATGAGCCTCTGTAAGAATAGTGTGAATCAAATCATCAACACGGGGCACACATACCCTTCCCTTAATCCTCAAAACGCCTTCCTCATCAATTATTGCCTCTTTAGCCTCTCCTCGCAATACCATATCTCGAATTCGGCTCAGCTTCTCATCAGCAAACTGCTTTCCCTTAATCTTGTCAAGAAAAGAGGATCTTGCCTCCACACAGGCCAAAAGTCCTCCTTTCTCTAGTACTTCCAGCCTCATAAGGTCATTAGCCAAGGTCTGAACCTCTCTAGCCAATGGGCGTCTAGAAACCTGTAAGTGGGCTAAACTACCCATGCTCCCTGCCTTTCTACTTAAAGCATCTGCCACAACATTAGCTTTTCCTGGGTTATACAAAATAGTAATATCATAGTCCTTCAATAGTTCCATCCACCTTCTCTGCCTCAAATTCAAATCTTTCTGAGTAAAGACATACTGTAAACTACGATGATCTGTATAAACTTCACACTTGACCCCATATAGATAATGTCTCCATTGCTTTAACGCAAATACAACTGCAGCCAACTCCAAATCATGGGTCGGATAGTTACGTTCATGCACTTTTAATTGCCTCGAAGCATAAGCAATTACATTTCTCTCCTGCATTAGCACTGCACCCAAACCAGAATAAGATGCATCACAATAGACAATGAAATTCTTACCTTCCACTGGCAAGGTAAGAATTGGTGCAGTAGTCAACAAAGTCTTGAGTTTCTGAAAACTTTCTTCACATTCATCCGACCATACAAAGGGAACATTCTGCTTAGTCAAATTTGTTAGCTGCGAAGCAATAGAAGAAAATCCCTTGACAAATCGACGGTAGTAGCTAGCTAAACCAACAAAGCTCCTTACCTCTGTAACATTAGTAGGTCTTACCCAACTCTTCACTGCTTCAATCTTAGAAGGATCCACCATCACTCCATCCTTAGAAACCACGTGCCCCAAGAAGGACACTGAATCTAGCCAAAACTCACACTTGGAGAATTTGGCATAAAGCCTTTTCTCCCTCAACAACTCCAATACAATTCTCAAATGCTCCTCATGTTCTTTCCTGCTCTTTGAGTATATCAGTATATCATCAATGAATACAATAACAAAGAGATCCAGATATGGCTTAAAAATCCCGTTCATCAGACTCATGAAAGCAGCAGGGGCATTCGTAAGCCCAAAAGACATTACTAAGAATTCGTAATGCCCATACCTGGTTCGAAAAGCAGTCTTTGGCACATCTGCTGCCCGTATTTTCAATTGATGATAACCGGATCTCAAATCAATTTTAGAGAAGACACAAGCACCTTGTAACTGATCGAACAAATCATCAATGCGAGGAATGAGATACTTGTTCTTAATAGTTACCTTATTCAGATGCCTGTAGTCTATGCACATTCGAAAACTTCCATCTTTCTTCTTCACAAATAAAACAGAAGCACCCCAAGGGGATGCGCTCGGTCTAATAAAACCTTTACCTAACAATTCCTGAAGTTGGGCCTTCAAATCCCTTAATTCAGCTTGAGCCATCCTATAAGGGAATATGGAAATGGGGCGAGTACCCGGCTCCAGATCAATACAAAAATCAATATCCCAATCTGGTGGCATACCAGGAAGGTCTGTAGGAAACACATCCAGAAACTCACGGACTATCGAGACAGACTCAATCGAAGGTACTTGGGAAGTATCATCCCTGAGATGTGCCAATAAAGCTAAACAACCCTTACTAACCATTCTCTTAGCAGGTAGAAAAGAGATAATATGAACTGGAGTGGAAATATAGTCGCCCTCCCAGACTAGCGGACCTGTCCCAGGCTTGGCCAATGTCACAGTTTTAGCATTACAATCTAAGATTGCAAAATTTGGAGAAAGCCAAGTCATACCCAAAATTACATCAAAATCAACCTTCTCTAGAATAATCAAATCTACATAAGTATTGCTCCCCATAAAAGTCACAAGACAAGACCTATACACCTTCTCAAGTATCATAGACTCACCCACAGGAGTAGAGACACTAATAGGCATGTCAAGTAAATCACAATGTAAATCAAGACCAGTAGCAAATGAGGAAGATACATATGAAAATGTGATCCAGGATCAAATAATACAGAAGCCATGCAATCACAGACCAAAAGAGTACCTGTGATAACAGCATCAGATGTCTCTGCTTCAGACCTCCCGGGGAAAGCATAACAATGGGCCCTATCACCTGTCTGTCCATTGCCCCTACCATGTTGCGCTGCACTAGTTCCAGCTTGCCCGCCACCCCGACTGATTTGGTGACCACCATTACCTTGGCCACCACGTCCTCCAGAATGGCGGCCTCTCCCATGACCACCTCTACCTCTAACTATTGGGGGTCTATAACTCTCTTTTGGACAATACTTCCTAATATGTCTAGCCTCTCCACATCCATAATAATTCCTGGAGTCAAGCATAGGTCCCTGTGAAAATGACGAAGTCTGGGGATAACCTCCAAACTCAGAAAAAGGCTGACTGGGCTGCGATGGACCCCCAGCTAAAGCCTGCAGTGAAGACCGAATAGGACGGGTTGGGTAACCTCCTGAACTCTGCGCTCTGGAGTAAGAACCACTAAACTCACCTCCCTTACGGAACTTCTTAGATGTCGACGCCATGGTGAAGTCGTCTTGCTTCACCCCCTCCACCTCTATCACAAAATCAACCACTTTCTGAAAGGATTTTGCTGCAGCAGCTACCTGTAAGGCTGGGATCTGCAAATCTGACCTCAATCCTTTCACAAAACGGCGAATCCGCTCTTGTGTACTGAAGCAAAGCTGTGTGGCATACCTGGATAGTGCACGATATTTAGCCTCATAAGCAGCAACAGACATCCTGCCTTGCTCTAGGCTCAGGAACTCATCTCTCCTCCTATCCCTCAAAGTCCGGGGTATATACTTCTCCATAAATAAGCTAGAGAATGATGCCCAAGTCATAGGTGGTGCCTGTGCTGGTTGACACTCAACATACGACTGCCACCACATTTTGGCATCCCCCTGAAACTGATAGATCACAAACTCAACACAGAATCGTTCTACTATGTCCATCTTATGTAGCAGCTCATGAAAATCAACCAGAAAATCATAGGCATCTTCAGATTCAGCACCCTTGAAGACTGTAGGTTTCAACTTTAAGAATCTAGTGAAAAGTTCATGCTGATCACTTGTCATTATAGACCCTGTAGTCAATCGAGGAAACGTGCCTACTTCCAATGATGCATCCATGCAGGGAGCCACAGCAGCTGCATGTTGTACTCCCTGAACCTGAGGTGCTGGTGCAGAAAACACTAGAGGTGTCTGGCCCTGATCAGATAACCCGCTAAGATAAGTAAGAACCTGATTAATCATCTCTGGGGTAGGCTGGGGTGGTAATTCCTCATCTTGAACCTGCTCATTTTCCCCTTCTTCACCCTCTCTCACTACCTCATCAGTCGGTGGAGGAGTCACTGCCCTATTACTAGTTGAATCAGGTGTTTGTTCTCTACCTCTAGAGGGCGTCCTCCTGCGACCTCTACCACGGCCTCTTGCCACTGCTCCTCCTCGAGTTACAGCCCCAATGGTTGGCTCACACGCCCCCTGTCTTGCCGGTGTTGGTGTTGGCACAGTTGTTGCTCTAGTTCTAACCATCTGCGAAATAGAGTGAGGATGTCAGATACCAATTTGTATCACCCAGATACCAATTGGATCCAAGTAATACCACGAAAGAAAGAAAGAATGGAGTTCTCCTAAAGTCCTATAGCCTCTCAAAGAAAAGTAAGGGCATCCCCCTACCGTTCCTCAAGACTCTACTAGACTTGTTCTTGTGTGATGAGACCAACGAACCTAACGCTCTGCTACCAAGTTTTTTCATGACCCAAAACGAGTCGCGAGTGGCACCCACACTTAGCCTACTAGGTGAGCGAACCAACAAATCTAAACCCCGACATTTACCAATAGTTCAACTATAATTAACAAAAAAAATAATGTGGAAGATCCAAAACTTATTAATTTAACCGAATAAATAAACTTCTAAAGTTTAACACTTATAATCCACAAAATCTGGAAGTCATCACATCAAGAACATCTATCCTTAAATTACCAAGTCTAAGAGTATTTAAGAAACTAAAATAAGTAAAAAGATGGTCCATGTCCGAACTTCAAAGACATCAAGACGTGAAGGAGAGAATCTAGCCCGAGCTAGGAATAATAGCTCACCCTGAACTCTGATGTGCTGGAGACTGGCTAGAGCTGAGGGCGAGACGAAGTCGATGGCACACTTGCTGCACTCCACAAAATAACAAAGAAGAAAATACAAGTAGGGTTCAGTACAAGGAACACGTACTGATTAGGTATCATCGGCCAACTCAAAATAGAAATCAGTATATATTAAACAATAGTATAAAATCAACTACAATACTTAACAGGTGTCAAGCAACAAACACATGAACCATTGGCAACAACACCATAATAGGTACACCATCAATCACAACATCAAGCACGCCTATGAGGACTCAGGCCTCCACACCATACTCATTTGGGAAATAGGTTCTTTGAGTTTGAGTATATTAAGTTAATTCAAGATTCCTTTCCTTTAATGTTATTGTGTCGGAACGTGACACTCCGATCCCATATATCGTGTCGGAACGTGACACTCCGATCCCATAATACCGTGTCGGAACGTGACACTCCGATCCATAATACTGTGTCGGAATGTGACACTCCGATCCAATAATACCGTGTCGGAACGTGACACTCCGATCCAATTATCTCATCATTTTTATTTCATCAAGCCTTCTTTATTCAAGGCGTGATTTTTAATAGAGAGGATTCAAGATTAGAAATTCAACACTCTAATAATTTTAGGTCAACCACAAACCACACAATCAAAAACACACAACCACACAATCAAGTACATAGGACACTTTACAATATCATTCGATACATATCAATTGCTATTTAGAGTTTATCTATCACATAGAAATAAACCATAACCTACCTCAACCGAAGAACTGAAACCAAGCAAGCTACCTCTCCAATGCCTTTGCTTTCCTCAATGCCTATGAACCTTTTCAATCTGAAGTCTACGTCGCTTGCGTTCTTAGTCGTTCACGCTCTTCTCCTCTTTTTTTTTTTCTTCTACAGATTCTTTTTACCCTAATTATCATATAATCAATTAAAAAAATTGATAAAAGTAACCCACTATAAATTTTAAAGTTATTTCCTTTAACCACCAACTAAATAATTTATTACAATTACCCCACTAATTTCATAATTATAATTATGAATAGTCCAAAACACCCATTTAAAATTTTAGCGGAGGTCTGACCAAGTCGGGGTTACGCATTTTGTGACGGTCCGTCGTATCTACGACGGTCCGTGCTGCAGGTCCGTCATGAAGTTCAGAGAGTCAATCCCAGTACCCAGATTCCAAGAGTTGAAGTGTTTTGGAACGAAGACCCTCGACAGACCATCGTGCCTATGACGGTTCGTCATACTTGCCGTCGAGGGTAATGAAGAGAGCAGTAGAAGAAATTGCACAAGTATGGGACGACGGAGTCCATGACGGTCCGTCGTGACCATGACGATCCGTCGCGTAGTCCGTCGACCCAGTAAATATTTATCAAAAATAATTCTACTGTTCAAACCGACTAAACAGGTTGTTACAAATAATAATTGCATTGAACTTTCAAATAAGTTTTTACTAATATCCATACATTAAAAATAATAGAAAAATTGATTCTTAAAAAAATATAAGCAATATTCCAACATGAATTTGATTCTTTGTCATTATCACATAAGTCAAGAACCTCTAATGAATGAATTATTCACGATATAATAAATAATTGGTTCCTTAATTAACATTCAAAGGAAAATAAAGAAGAAAATATGAATATATATACAAACGCGTTTCGTAATGAAAAGAAATATTTAAGCTGTACAGATTATACAATTGTGATATATGTCCAAAGAGAATTCATAATTTTGTTAACATATTCAAAAAGAAATTGTGCTTACACACGAAAACAAGTATAACTTTTGAACATGCATAATGAATTTCTTCAATTGATAAGGTAGAAATTTCATATTTATGTACGAAAAGATAATATGTAAACTTATATATAGTACTTTTACAATACTTATTTTTTGTACAATAAATATACGTACTATATATGTATATTTTCAATATAACCGGAGAATATAACTTTGCATAAACATAAAAAAAGTTTAAAATAGGTACTCTAAAACAACAATTAATATTATAAACATAAATTAAAGAGTGTAAAAAACATATCAGGATATGTATAAATAGAATGAAATATAAAGAAAAAAATCGAGTCCACTGAATACACAATGTCACCTTAAGAAAACTATTCCCCTCCAATACAAGAGGTTTAAAGAATTATATCCTCTCAGGATGAAATAATTTTATTCACCAACTAGTGGTGTTAGTAAGTCATTCAAATGGAGCAAAGTACAAAATTAATTTCGCGGAAGTAGAAGAAAAAGATCAGAAATTTTTGTTGTTTTAAAATGGGAGGAAATTTCTCTATTTATTGACAACAAAGTATTGTATGAACAAATGTTTATTGTGCCTTATCAGAAAGGTTACAAATATTTGAAAAAGTTTCAATCCCTCGAAAAGTTAACAACCTTTAATAAAAGTCACAAACTTTTCATAAAGTCATAAATTTTCATTAAAGTTACACCGTTTCATAAAAGTCACAGCTTTTGATACAAGTCACAAATCTTTATTAAAGTTTTAACTTTCCATAAAATTCATGTCTTTTCATGAAAGATGAAGTCTAGTTTTAAATATAAATAAATTTAAAAGAAAATTATTGCTTGTAGTGGCGCCACGTAGGCAAACCTAGGGTTCTCTTTTATATAAAGGAAATTATTGGTTGTGGTGGCGGGCCTAGGTTTCTCTTTTATAGAAATATATGATATGATGATGATCAAATTTATTTCTACACTCATTTTCTTATAAAACATATCATAGACCCCATCCCCCTCCCCCACCCCTTTTTTTTCCAAACAAAATAACTTACAATGTAGCCTCAAAAGCAAAATCTTGAATTATTTTGTTCTTTTTCCATTCACGTTTCTTCATTTTTATTTCTCATATTTTCACACTAAAAATTAAAGGGAAAAGGATCGGATATAACCCTAAAGTTTACGATTTATAGCTAATATATACCTTGTTTCAAAAGTCACTCACGTATACTCTTAGCATTACACAAATGACTCAGACATGAAAATTTGGTGAATTTAAGGGATACATTGGAATGGAGTGATAAGTAAAACGTATAGCGAAAAATTACGTGTCGTCAAAAATGAGAAGTATTTAAAAATATATGGAAGATATGTGAAGAGTAGAGAATTTTGGGCTCATTTTAGTTTTTTAGTATACCAAAAGTGATGTTCTCAATGTCTATTTATAACTTATTCTGATCAAATGTATTTGTATTTCAATTATGAGACCGTAAACCTGGATACAAAAAAGATCAAAAGCAGCCAAAAAACATAAGGAAATATGCAAAGTCGACAGTGAGTATCACCTAAGTTGACTCGGTACATCGCGGAAGATTACAGTTCTTAACCCTCAAGTTCATCTCAGTGTGGAAATATCAGGGAGTAGTCGGCGTATCGTCAATGTTATTCGGCGATGGTCATTGGTGTCGTAAAATGTAAAAGGAAAAGAAAGAAAAATTAAAGTTGGAAAGTCTGAGTGGCGATGAACTCTACCATTTAGCGTATAACCCGACCTACTTGGCTGTCTTGAATTAGTTAAGTGAAATAACACTGAAATGATCCATCTCGATCATTATGAATAGGTTAATTGTTAAAGAATTTGGGTTGAAAGTTTACGGATAGTGTCTCTAGAATTTTAGGCTAGGTCAACCTCGGAAGAAATATATGGACTAGGTGCACTCTAGGACCATCAGATAATAAGTGGGGTTAAGTGCATGGGATTGGTGAAAGGTGTCTTGTAGCCAAGACAACAAGGAACCCGTAGGGCTTCAAAAGTGATTGTAGTTCTATGTATTGATTTGTGTTACTCTAATGTAGTAAATTGGTTACACTCATATCTTGGACTGACCGTATAATCCTACTAATGGTTTGTATTGGAAAAATATTATTTTATATATCTCAAAAAGAATCATTTTATATCCTATTATGGTAAGAGAAATTTCTTCTTCCTTTCTGTTTTCATATTCTATTGTGCTGGGTTTTGTTTAAAGAATCTTTGTTAGTTTCGGCTCCTAGTTTTATACTAGAAGAGCTTGTTGAATCACAGGATATAGACCAATAAATGGTGAAATATTTTTAAGGACAGTGTCTTTCGACACGTCTCAAACTATGAGAATTTCCTACAAGAGTTCGTGGTGAAGTACAAGCTTTGGTGAATTCGGTAAGTGTTAGTGATGAAGGTATTTTTCGTAAGAATTTACAATAATCTTAAGGATATTTTATACTTTAATTTTACGAAAAATACTACTTGAAAAATTGGGGAAAATAAAATATAAATAAAAATTGAAACGAGATGCAACAAGTTGGATTTGGATGTGTAAGGAGGAGAGTTCAATCTAATAATACATATGATATATTATATGTTCATATTTTAATTGTGTGTGATAAATTAAGTAATCATATCCCTCAATATAGAAAAAGATTCGGAGAAATGATTATCCCGCTAAGTAAAATTATATGTAATTAAGCGAATGATAAAAATTATTGTGGTCATTTCTCAAGTGAATCTTGTGACTTATTGTGAATTTGAGTTTTTGTGCCTGAAAAATTAAGTTTGTACCAAATTGGAGAAGAGGAAAATTTTATATATAATATTGATTATTCTTGAACTACTTAAGTTCTTAGAAAAAAAATTTCTCCATAAAATTCACATTTATTGGCATTATCTGAGGTGGTACATTTTATTTATATCAGTGCACATTGATTCACGTGGAATTTGGAGAAAAAAATGAAAGAACATTTATTTTAATTGGATAAGATTTCAAATTCGATGGTATCTATTTTGAATGTTTATTTTGGTACTATATTCTATTTGATAATAATAAATGGTAAAAAGAAAGAAAAAAAATTTGTTCATAATTGCGTTTTGTTTTATGTTTGCTGCTGACACATTGATTAATGTTAGTGAACTACCTTTCTAGCGAGTTTTATGCTTTGGAATGGTATACTAGTTTATTTATACTTATTGCTTTGAGAATGCTTCAAGGCCATTAAACTATCATTTGTGAATATTTTCTCTACATATAAAAAAGTGGTTGTTGAGAAATAAAATGATGATGTTGTTGATGTCTTAATTTATAAATCTGTGTGAAAACTTTATGAAAATCTTATTCCACTATTATGATATATTTGAATATTTTAGGGGTATGTGTCTATTGTTGCGCTACATGATCCTAATGGGAAATGTAAAGAAAAACACGGTCGAAGTTTTTAAATGTTGTATATATTTATTTGTGGTAATCAATTATGATATGATTGAATGCAATGTTAGAGTTAGGAAGAATAAAATAAAGTATTGTTGAGGTTATAAAAGTGAAAATACATTCATTGTTCGTGTTGTTTAAAATGATATTGATTCATTATCTTGAAAAGAGTTCTGATAATACATGAGAGGTACTATAAGAACAATACTAAATATTTGAATACTTTGTTGTACAGAGGGGTACAATATATAATGAATAGGTCAATGGTGAAAGAATTCGGGTTGAAAGCTTTTTGGATAGTGACTCAAAATTTTTAGGCTAGGTCAACCTCGGATGGATCAGGACGAGGTGCAGTCTAGTACCATCTGATAATGAGCGGGATTAAATGCCTGCTCTTGGTGAAAGGTTTCTTGTAGCCAAGACAATAAGGATCCATGGGGATTCAAAAGTGATTGTAGTTGTATGTATTGACTTGTCTTACTATAATGTAGTAAATTGTTTGCACTCATATCTTGGACTGGCCATATAATCCTACTAGTGATTTGTGTACTAATATTGTTCATGTTCTTTTCTTGTTATGTACAAGACATCTTCTAGCTGAAATGAGACCTTTATTAAGAGATATTTGACTTTAAATCCAAGGGTGAAGTACTCTTTCATGTTGTCTCAAATTCTTCTGTTTTTTATGTTTATTCTTACATTGGACTAGTAGATTATGTTTTCTATGTTTTTAGGGTTGCATCCCCATTATTGATTATATTAGAGTTTTAATACTACCATTATAATTTCTTAAGACTTTGTTCTGCATGAACGTTTTGACTATTGATTGAGGTTATTCATATCCTTAGTTGCTTTTAAAACTATTTTCTTAGTATTTATTTGATTTCTTGGTTTTAGATATTACATATTGGTTTATTTGTGTGTTAGTAATTGGTTCTACCTATTGGGTACTAAAGGTGCGAACAAGAAATGAAGGGTTGCGACTCTCGTGAAGGGTTGTGACTTTGCGGAAAGACCCTGACCTTTATGAAAAATTGTCTTTTGTAAAGAGTTGTTACCTTTTGAAAGGTCGTGCCTTTTCCAAAGGGTTGTGACCTTTCTGAAAGGTTGTCTTATTTCCGAAGAGTTGCGACCTTTATCCTTTGTTTGCTATAAATAGAGGTTTTCTCTCAGTTTTCTGCATGGGAATCTTCCCTTCCTTTGCATACATTTCTTACAAAATAAAATCGATCGACCGTGTCTGTGTGTGAGATTCATTTTTGTCATTTTGAGTTCAATGAAACCATCAAAGTTTGAGGTACCACTAATTCTTTAATGGTTAATCCGTTTATCTTGAGAATAATAAGTATGTAATCTCGGATACATGAGGGAATTAAATTTCTTAAGAACACAAAGTGGGTTTTATGGACCCGGATAGTTCTTTGTGTTTTTTTTTTATCTTTTGTATTTTCCAGTTTGCTAATTTGAATAGAGCAAATAACACTCTCACGAGGTGATATAGTTTGTGTCGCTCACGATGGTCTAGGTCATGACAGACACAGAGAGAAATTGTGGCGAAATTTGGAAACGTATAAATATTTTTTTGAAGTGAGAGGAAAACATTTTTTCATTTTGAATTTTCTAGTACTCTCTCCAAAAACCTGACTATTGAGGATTAAGCTTGTACTGGAAGGTTTTATAGAACCTTCTTCAGATTGAAGGTCTTTGGTTGAAACCTCCAGTATTCAAGGGTGCTGAATCTGAAGATGCCTATGATTTTCTGGTTGATTGTCATGAGCTGCTACATAAGATGGACATAGTAGAACGATTCGGTGTGGAGTTTGTGACCTATCAGTTTCAGGGAGATGCGAAAAGGTGGTGGCGGTCGTATGTCGAGTGCCAACCAGCACAGGCACCACCTATGACTTGGGCATCATTCTCTAGCCTATTTATGGAGAAGTATATACCCCGAACTTTGAGGGATAGGAGGAGAGATGAATTCCTGAGCCTAGAGCAACGAAGGATGTCTGTTGCTGCTTATGAGGCTAAATTTCGTGCACTATCTAGGTATGCCACTCAGCTTTGTTTCAGTCCACAAGAGCGGATTCGCCGTTTTGTGAAGGGATTGAGGTCAGATTTGCGGATTCCAGCCTTACAGTTAGCTGGTGTAGCAAAATCCTTTCAGGAAGTGGTTGATTTTGTGATAGATGTAGAGGGGGTGAAGCGAGACGACTTCACCATGGCGTCTACATCTAAAAAGTTCCGTAAGGGAGGTGAGTTCAAAGGTTCTTACTCTAGAGGGCAAAGTTCAGGAGGTTACCGAAACCGCCCTATTCAGTCTTCCCTGCAGGCTGTAGCTGAGGGTCCACCGCAGACCGGTCAACAATTCTCTAAGTTTGGAGGTTATCCCCAGACTCCGTCGTTCTCACATAGACCTATGCTTGACTCCAGAGAGTGTTATGGATGTGGAGATACTGGACATATTCGGAGGTTTTGTCCAAAACCGAGTTACAGACCCCCAATAGTTAGAGGTAGAGGTGGTCATGGGAGAGGC
This sequence comes from Solanum pennellii, assembly GCF_001406875.1. Classification (NCBI taxonomy): domain Eukaryota; kingdom Viridiplantae; phylum Streptophyta; class Magnoliopsida; order Solanales; family Solanaceae; genus Solanum; species Solanum pennellii. The sequence goes on along the minus strand of NC_028645.1, from coordinate 58,784,719 downwards.
CGCCATTGTTGTGGACGCGGTGGCCAAGGTAATGGTGGTCACCCAATCAATCGGGGTGGCGGGCAAGCCGGAACTGCTGCGGCGCAACATGATAGGGGCAATGGACAGACAGGTGATAGGGCCCATTGTTATGCTTTCCCCGGGAGGTCTGAAGCACAGACATCTGATGTTGTTATCACAGGTAATCTTTTGGTCTGTGATTGCATGGCTTCTGTATTATTTGATCCTGGATCCACATTTTCATAAGTATCTTCTTCATTTGCTACTGGTCTTGATTTACATTGCGAATTGCTTGACATGCCTATTAGTGTCTCTACTCCTGTGGGTGAGTCTGTGATAGTTTAGAAGGTGTATAGGTCTTGCCGTGTGACTTTTGTAGGGAGAATACCTATGTAGACTTGATTATCCTAGAAATGGTGGATTTTGATGTAATTCTTGGTATGACTTGGCTTTATCCAAATTTTGCAATCTTAGATTGTAATGCAAAAACTGTGACATTGGCCAAGCCTGGGACAGATCCGCTAGTGTGGGAGGGTGACTACATTTCCACCCCAGTCCGTATTATCTCTTTTCTTCGCGCTAAGAGGATGGTTAGTAAAGGTTGTTTAGCCTTCTTGGCACATCTCAGGGATGATACTTCCAAAGTACCTTCGATTGAATCTGTTTCGATAGTCTGCGAGTTTCTGGATGTGTTTCCTGCAGACCTTCTTGGTATGCCACCGGATAGGGATATCGATTTCTGTATTAATCTAGAGCTGGGTACTCGCCCCATTTACATCCCCCCTTATAGAATGGCTCCAGCTGAGTTAAGGGAGTTAAAGGCCCAACTTCAGGAGTTGTTAGGGAAAGGTTTTATTAGACCAAGTGCATCCTCTTAGGGTGCTCCTGTTTTATTTGTGAAAAAGAATGATGGAAGCTTTCGGATGTGCATAGACTACAGGCAGCTGAATAAGGTAACTATTAAGAACAAGTACCCTATTCCTCGAATGGATGATTTGTTCGATCAGTTACAAGGTGCTTGTGTCTTCACTAAAATTGATCTGAGATCCGGTTATCATCAATTGAAAATACGGGCAGCAGATGTGCCGAAGACTGCCTTCCGAACCAGGTATGGGCATTACGAATTCTTAGTAATGTCTTTTGGGCTTACGAATGCCCCTGCTTCTTTCATGAGTCTTATGAACGGGATTTTTAAGCCATATCTGGATCTCTTTGTCATTGTATTCATTGATGATATCCTGATATACTCAAAGAGCAGGAAAGAACATGAGGAGCATTTGAGAATTGTATTGGAGTTGTTGAGGGAGAAAAGGCTTTATGCCAAATTCTCCAAGTGTGAGTTTTGGTTAGATTCAGTGTCCTTCTTGGGGCACGTGGTTTCTAAGGATGGATTGATGGTGGATCCTTTCTAAGATTGAAGCAGTGAAGAGTTGAGTAAGACCTACTAATGTTACAGAGGTAAGAAGCATTGTTGGTTTAGCTAGCTACTACCGTCGATTTGCCAAGGGATTTTCTTCTATTGCTTCGCAGCTATCAAATTTGACTAAGCAGAATGTTCCCTTTGTATGGTCGGATGAATGTGAAGAAAGTTTTCAGAAACTCAAGACTTTGTTGACTACTTCCCCACTTCTTACCTTGCCAGTGGAAGGTAAGAATTTCATTGTCTATTGTGATGCATCTTATTATGGTCTGGGTGCAGTGCTAATGCAGGAAAGAAGTGTAATTGCTTATGCTTCGAGACAATTAAAAGTACATGAACGTAACAATCCGACCCATGATTTGGAGTTGGCTGCAGTAGTATAT